>NC_079516.1:35144955-35366679 GCF_000801105.2 Raphanus sativus | reverse complement strand
CTAGCTCGAAATCGATCGGTGTGTGGGCGATGGTATCGGATCGATCGGAATCATCCGAGTCCGAGAGAGATGGGGAGGTTCAGATCGACGAGAGGGACCATCCTTGTGATCCCAAGCCATCGATCGGCGTTGAGATCCGAGGCTTCGATCGGATCCTTGGCGCTGAGGATTTCGCCCAAGGTGGTGGGAGCGGAGTCTGTTCGTCGGTCGACGGTCTCGTATCCGGCGGGAAGGTTGGGAGAGCTGCTGTGAGGATGGAGATTGGAGGAAACGAGTCCGTTGCGAGTTACGGGATCTCAGGTAGAGATATCGGCGGTCGTTCGAGCGCTTCTAATGAAAAGATTTGTCGATTGACTCCATTCGTTTGCAGTGGTCTTGAAGGAGCGATCGCACAGCTCCGTGATTTGTCCCCGGAGTTGGCTCGGCCATCGGTGGTGGAGGGACAGGTCTGGGATGACGTTCGGCCGACCGAATCAACTTTCAAGAGTGTGTCTTCACTGTTGAGAGAATGTCGAGCGCGTGGTGTTGAGTTTATCATCCCGCAGCCCGACCAGCGTCCTTGGGCTCCACCAATGGGTTATTGTTGCGTTTATGAGTCGTTCTTCCAGAAAGATTAGAAGCTGTGGTTCCCGATCCCACGCTTGGTCACTTCTTACTGCGCGCGCCGGGATATAGCTTTAACTCAGCTGATGGTTGGGATCGTGAGGATCGCTGTCGCACTGATGGTAATGGCTGCAGAGATCGATGTGTCGATGTCTGTCCGTATTTTCGAAGAGTTGACGCAGCCACAACCGAAACCGCACGGTTTTCTATCGATGCAGATGCGCACCGGGGTTAACGTCTTGACTGGTCATCCTGGGACGAAGTCTTGGCAACGCTCGTATTTTTATGTCAGAGCTAACGGTGCTGCCTTTGAAGTTCCTCCAACCGAAAGCTCTCGTGTTTTGTGGAATCCCAAAATTGGTAATAAGTTGATACTGAGATATTGAAGTCTCGGTATGAGTTCTAACTTTGTATCTTTCTTGATTTTGCAGTTGCTCACCCGAACATCGCCAGTCCTCAGGATGATTTCTGGAACGATCTTCTAAAGGTCATGGTGCTTGAGGAGCAAGAATGGGCGAGCTTCGATCGTCAAAGGGTCGATCGCCAGCGCGAACGTATCGCAAGAGGTTCGTTTCCGTTGCTTCACACAATTACTTTATTTCTGTTTCTCTGTCTCCGACGCTGACTGTCTTTGCTCTTCTTTTTTTTTTTTTATTAGCTGATTGGTCGATGGACGTTCCGTGCTTGGTAGGACCCGGAAAAAGGCTAAAGCTTCCACTTATGGGGAAGGCTCCGAAAGCGTGCCCAAGTTACGGTGAGATTCTTCGCGCCCAATTGAGGGGGAAGAGCTTTGGTTCTACGTCTGTGCCCGAGAAGAAGGAAGCTGAGCTTCAGGGGTCGCTGGTAGGAGTGACGACGACTGTTTCTACCGATCCGCTGGTCGAGGTGCAAACGACGGGCAGAGTACTCCATCGAGCTCGTCCGCCCAGTGTCCCTTCTTGAGATCGAGGCGTTTCTTAATTCCCGCGATGATCGTCTTGTTGGTGGCTTCTGCTTGGCCGTTGCTTTGTGGATTTCTGGGCGTTGATGTGTTCAAGCGAATCCCCCATCGTTCCAAAAAGCCACGAAAGTCTCCTGAGATGAACTGAGAACCGTTGTCGGTGACGATTTCGTAGGGAAGACCATGCCGACAGATGATGTTCTTCCACACGAAGTTTTGCACTTCTTTATCGGTGATGTTGACGAGCGCCTTCGCTTCTACCCACTTGGTGAAATAATCCGTCATGATTAGGATGTATTTTCGTTGTCTGGAGCTTGGCATCGGTCCGACAAGATCCATCGCCCAACGCATGAACGGGTATGGAGCTGTAGAGGTTTGCAGCAGTTCGGTCGGACAGTGTATGTCTGATGCGTGTCGTTGGCACTTATCACACCGACGTGCGTAATTGTCGCAGTCGGCGATCATTGTCGGCAAGTAGAATCCATCTTTCTTAACTTTAAGAGCTAAAGAACGGCCGCCTGAATGGTTTCCAGCTCCTCCTTCGTGAGTTTCTGCCATCGCCAATGCTGCCTCCTCTGTATTAAGACATGTGAGAAGAACTTTGGCGGAAGTCCATCGATGTAACCGCCCGTCAATGAGAACGTAGTTCGCACACTTAGCTTTCAAACGGCGGGCTTCCCACTTGTTTTCCGGGACCTCTCCGTTGGATAGATATCGAATGAATGGGATTCGCCAGTCAGGAGGTGAATCATCAGGTTGATCGATCGACTCACTGGTATCCATGGCGGTTGGTGCATCGATCGCTGCTACATGTTCGTCCGCGTCATGAGATAATGTGATGCTTGGTTTGTCGATGTGTTGGATCGGTATAGTCCGCTTGACTTGATCAGCTGGGCTGCTTCCGAGCGCTGCTAGCGCGTCTGCGCAAACGTTTTCACCACGGGGAATTCTCGTAAGTTTGAAAGACTCGAACTCCCTGGTGAGG
The DNA here is from genome assembly GCF_000801105.2 of Raphanus sativus. Lineage (NCBI taxonomy): Eukaryota > Viridiplantae > Streptophyta > Magnoliopsida > Brassicales > Brassicaceae > Raphanus > Raphanus sativus. The sequence goes on along the minus strand of NC_079516.1, from coordinate 35,364,151 downwards.
TCTTGGACGACTTTGAGGTAAGCGTCCATTCGTTCGTTCTTGGCGTCGTAGTCGCCACTAAACTGATTCGCGACCAACTGAGAGTCACAGTACGCATGAATGCGTTTCGCTTGGACAGCTCGTGCTAAACGTAGACCGGCGATTTGAGCTTCGTACTCAGCTTCATTGTTGGATGCTTTGAAGCCGAGTCGGAAAGATTGCCGAAGCAGTTCTCCGGTTGGAGATTGGAGATGGACGCCAACCCCGGAGCCTTTGATGGAAGACGATCCGTCGACATGCAAGATCCAGTCGTCGCTCGGTAGCTTGAGGTCTTGCTCAAGTTCAGGTGTTAACTCGATGAGGAAATCGGCTAGAACTTGTGATTTGGCGGCTGGTCTGTTTTGGAACGTAACATCGTATTCGCTGAGTTCAATAGCCCACTTCGAGAGTCTGCCAGAGTGGTTGGCATTCTGCATGATGGTTCGTAGCGGGAAGTTGGTGAGGACGACGATCGAATGAGACTGGAAGTATGGCCTCAACTTGCGTGCTGAAGTTCTGACAGCGAATGCCATTTTTTCGAGCGTCGAATAACGTGTTTCGGCGTCGGTCATGCGTTGGCTGATATAGAATATCGGTCGTTGCTCCCCCCGATCTTCTTTGACGAGTACGCTACTAACGGCCGCATTGGATACTGCGATGTAAAGGTATAGCGTGTCACCTTTATCTGGCTTTGCTAGTACCGGTGGTGTTGTGAGATAGCGTTTGAGCTGATCGAACGCTTCCTCACAACGCTCGTCCCAGATGAATTTCTTGTTGCCGCGCAGCAGATCGTAAAACGGAAGGCACTTATCGGTTGATCGGGAGATAAACCGGTTGAGTGCTGCAATGCGACCGGTCAATCGTTGCACCTCACGGCTGTTCTTGGGACTGGGGATATCAAGGATGGCGGATATCTGCTTTGGGTTTGCTTCGATTCCCCTTTGAGTGACTATGTAACCTAAGAATTCGCCGGACGTGACTCCGAATGTGCACTTCGCTGGGTTGAGTTTCATACCGTACTCGTTCAAGATGAGGAAACAGTCTTTGAGGTGATCGATATGATCGGCTGCCTTCGGTGATTTGACCAACATGTCATCAATGTAGACCTCCATTGTGACTCCCAAACGATCGGCAAACATCCTGTTGACGAGACGCTGATATGTCGCACCAGCATTCTTCAGGCCGAATGGCATTACCTTGTAGCAATATATACCGCGGTCAGTGATGAAGGCCGTCTTCTCTCGATCATCTGGATGCATCATTATCTGGTTATAACCAGAGAACGCATCCATAAATGTCAACAACTCGTTTCCAGATGTTGATTCGACGAGGCGATCGATGTGAGGGAGAGGGAAGCTGTCTTTCGGACAAGCTTTGTTCAGGTCAGTGAAATCGACGCAGACCCTCCATTTGCCATTCTTTTTCTTGACGACTGGATTTGCCAGCCATTCGGGATATTTCACTTCGGTGATCGATCCTGCCCCTAACAATCGCTCGACTTCCTCATTAACGGCTTTCGATCGGTCGGGTCCGAGTTTGCGCCGCTTTTGACGAATCGGTTTGAAAGTGGGATCGACGTTGAGCTCGTGCGTCGTGATGGTATGGTCGATCCCTTTCATGTCGGCTGTTGACCAAGCAAAGGTGGAGACGTTATCTTTGAGAAATGAGATGAGCTTGTCTTTCATCTCGTCGGGAAGGTAGGCTCCAATGTGGACGGTTTTGGCTTTGTCAGTATCGTCGATGACTATCTCGAGAATTTCGTCCCTCAAGGGATAGATCTTCTGGATTGGTTTTGCGACTGTGTTAACGTGAGAAGTCGCCTTCTGATGTTTCACGTCGACGACGAGTAGGTCACGAGCCGCTGCTTGATCGCCACGAAGGGTGATAATTCGTCCATCGTTACCGGGAAATTTGATGCACTGGTGATAAGTAGAAGGAATGGCTTTCATGGAATGGAGCCAGGGCGTGCCAAGGATAGCGTTATAAGGAGCGCGAACGTCAATGACTGAGAACTTGACATTTCTTGCAACGCCTTCAGCGTATACGCGCAGGCGTATAGTTCCAAGCATAGTCTCGGACGATCCGTTAAATCCCGTTAGTGTTCGCACTGAAGGCTTCATTTCGTTGAGGCTCACTCCCATTTTGACAAGCGTGCTCTTGAAGATGAGATCGACTGAACTGCCAGTATCTATCAAGACTTTGGTTACAGTGCAGTCGCTGATTCCGATGTCGATGAGGAGTGAATCGTTGTGAGGCATATGGATGCCCACGGTATCTTCGGCTGAAAAAGTAATTTGGGGGCTAGTCTTTGGGGTGGCGGGCCAGCGTTTGGCGGTGATTGCCTTCCGACGAAATTCTTTCACCGATCGGACGGACTCATTGCAGGGAGGGGACCCTCCTATGATAACGTTCAATCGATGCGATTGCTCGTGAAGCTCCATCGATGGTGTCACCGTTCGTTCGGCCCGGAGAGAATTGAGCCGAGTGCGCAAATCGTGAGGTTTGTGTTGATAGAGATGACTGGCTCTGGTTCGGCTGTGGAACGATCAGTCTTGTTCCGCTTGAGTTTTTCGCGAAGGTCTGAGAACTTCGAGTTAAGCTTGGCGCGGAGATCGATCGTTTCTCCCTCGTCGAACTGACCGCTCGACCTCTTCAGTTTGTCTTGGCGAAAAAGGTGCTCCTTTCGCTTGGAATTCAGCACGTGCCGAGCGTCGGATGCATTGAGCTTCCTCGCCGAATCGTCACCTCGCTTTTCTTCAGCGTCGATTTCCATAAGAGTACTATCGGTGGATGCGAGGCTGTCGATCGGTTGAACCGTTCTCGGAGTGAGCGAATGTCGCAGGTCTGGTTTCAGTATATCCGTCGTTGAAGGAGTTAGGGACGGCGTCGGTCGGATCGTGAAGATCTTCCGGCGAGATTTCGGTTTATCTTCGTCGGAAGTAGAGTCATCGTCTTGTTGCGATTCGTCGGCGTCATCGTTCGGGGAAGAATCCTCTGTCTTCTTCCCTTGGGACTTTTTCTTTTTGTCCCTGCTTTTACTCTAGCTCTTGTTGTTTTTTGCTGTCTTCTGCTTGGAGGGATCGGACTTCGCGCGACTTTCGCTGGTAGATGCAAGCCAGGCCTCATAGAGATGCCTGCACTCCTTAGTATCATGACCTTTCATTTCATGATATTCGCAGTACTTGCTCAAATCTCTGACGGAAGAGCTCTTCGGATTGGCGGAGGAGGAACTTCGAGGCTGTTGCGTTTTGTTTTCGGTGTCACGCTCCCATACGTTCCATCCCGGTTCCCGTACGGCGGCCGGTGTGCCCGATTGGTCGCTCTCTCCGACTGCAGAAATGATCCCCTTTCTCCTGTCGTTTTTGTTGTAGGGTGCGTGCTGTCGCGGTTCGTGGGCATCCGTCGTCTTGGCCACTGCTTGCTTCAGAGCTTGCTGCTTGGCGCTGAAAGCTCGTTTGTCTTCCTCTAGCCTGATGAAGTTTTTTGAGTTGTGCAGGGCGTCTTCGATGGTGATATCTGGATGCTCGTAGAGGTAGTCCCTGAACCTGGAGTTGATCCATAGGGAGTTGGTTAGGGCTTCGACGGCTGTTTGATCCGGTACGGGAACTTTGGACAGTGCTTCTTTGAACTTCTCCAAGAAATCCTTGAGGCTGTCGGTTGACGATTGAGATAGTTTCCACAAATCAGCCATCGATGTGCCTTGACGCGTCCACATGATATAGTTCTTGAGGAAAGACGCGGATAGATCGTGAAAACTGTCGATCGAATGCTCCTTCAGGTGGGAGAACCAGCTGAGGGCCGGTCCGGACAGACTCTCGACAAAAAGTTGGCAGAGACCAGCGTTTCTCTCTTCGTCAGAGAAATGGTTCCGACCCATAGCTATGTTAAAAGCTGTCATGTGATCGGTGGGATCTGTGACACCGGTGTACGGGGGGATGCGAAGCTTTTCCGCCTTCTTGATTTTGACGTTTGTTATTCGCTTGGTGAAAGGGTTCCGCTGGGTGGAGGCGAGAACGCGTTCGATCTCTGGAGCCGACGTCTTGACGTGGTAGATCTTGGAGTGGATATCCCTTAAGGAGAGTTGCAAGTCGGCGATCTGACGGCTTGTAAGAGAGTCGGAGCCGTCAGTCGGTTGCGTGGTGTCGACGTGCGTCGGAAGTGCGTCGTCGGTTGGTTCATCAGGGTTAGGGTTAGGGTTCGTGGTGGCGAACAACCGTCGTCTGGCGGTTTCTGCTTCGTTACCTTCGCCATCTAGGGTTCCGAAAGCGGCGGCGAGTGCAGCGAGACGTTCGTTCGTAGCTTTGTTTGTTTCCTCTTGTTGAACGAAGCGTGCCATGATGGCCTGCAGCATCTCGGGAACGGACGGCGTTGCGGCGACCGGCGTATCGGCGGCGGCTCCCCCTTCTAACGCCATGGGTGTGTTTTCAGAGCTCATACTAACCTTGCAAACGTTCCTTTGTAAGACCCCACGGTGGGCGCCAACTGTTGAATCCGAGTTTGTTGATCGACTGAAAGTAAAGAGGATTCGGTTTTGTGGGTCTTACGAAGACGTTTTATTGATTAGTGAATGAGTTCGAACGGACTACAAGGAGGTGAAACGAAAGAAAGAAAAGGCCGGAGCTTTGCTGAAAGCGCCGGCAAGAACACAAGGTAGATCGATTGGTTGGTAAACCCTAATCTTGCCGTCAGTGCTCTAAAGTGTATTTCGGATCCCTTTCTCTTTCCCCTTCGACCTCCTTTTATAGTTCTCGTTCCTCTGCACTTCGTTTGCCCTAGGACTCGTTCGCCCTAGAGACTTTGGGCCTGAATCCATGTTCGATGGGCTTCGCGACCAAACGATGGCGTATTGAGCCAAAGTAAGTCTAACCGATCGATCGGTCATCTGGTCTAATCGATCGATTTAATCAATCGAACCAATCTCAAAAGATGGGTCTTGATGTTGATGGGCCGAAAGCTGTTGTTCGATGGGCCTTGTGGAGGGATGTTAAATCCGTCTCCAACAGATGCCATGTTTATACTCCAAATGCAGTGCAAGTTCAAGTGGGAACGGTGTGTTGCACACTAGTCTCTATGTGGGTCTGATTTGTGTTGGGAATGTGGTTAAATGGTTGGCTTGTGTTGTACGTTACCATGATTGTAAAACTAGGCCCTTGAGAAAGAAGGCTGATGTAGAACAAGCTAAGCCTCCTGCTACTTAAATGAGAGTTTGGATGCCTGAGATCACTTCAAAGGCTCGAGTCTTTAAATAATTTTATTGTTGTTAAAAAGAAAGACAGTGGTTTGCAATTATTACAGTGGTCACAGAAACATGCTTGTAACAAATAAGACATTCTAAGAAATGCTTTTATTTTGATTAATACAACGATACTCCAAACTACTTATATATCCTTATTCAATTGGATTTGGAGTCGATCACCTTCTTGGCGAAAGAAGGCAAGCAGAACGCAGCTGAATGAATCTGCAACCATGAAGAAATAATGAGAACATACGTTAAGGATATACTGAGACTATTTTGTTATACTGAGAGTATTTTTGTTTTGAAATGATATAGACGCATGAAGGATATACTAGACGCATGAAATGATATACTGAAGAGTATTTTTGTTTTGTTATACCTCAGAGTTGTAAAACTTCAAGGGTCCATTTGATTTGCTGGAGCTGCTATCTATAAGGTTAACTGGGTTTTTGAAGTCGACATGGGGCCCTTCAGTTGAACAGAGCATGAACCCAATAACCCCACTACAGAAAAAACCGTGAAATGATACACATTCAGCTTGAGTTATAGTAAAAAAAAGGAGAAACTGAATGAGAGAAGATTGTTAAACATGCCTAGGGTATGTTGGAACGCTGGTCCATGCATAATTAACAGAACCCTTGAAGATGTCACGACAGTTGGAAACAATGTCTTCTATGATGTCCATGTGAAGCCACAAGCTTTCAGCCTGAGTGCACACAACTCCACCAGGACGAAGAGCTCTCGCCACAGATTGGAAGAAGGGTTTCTCAAAAAGCTCCTTTGCAGGACCTATTGGATCTGATGAGTCAACAATAACCGCATCGTATGATCCTTCGGCAGCATTCTTCAAGAAAACAACACCTGCATTGATCCACCAACCGAACAGTTAGCATTAACTGGATTCAGAAATAACAACACAAGTTTATAGTGGTAGTTTTGTACCATCACCAATGACGAGGTTCACTCGAGGATCCTCGAATCTAATTGCTACATTAGGGAAAAACTGCTTAGAGACCTGAAGTTTTCAAAAAAAAAAGGTGGAAACACATTAAAACCAAAATATACTCATATGAACGTTCGTTTACTATTACAACAAAGCATTCATCGAAACAGATATGTAAGAAAGGTGAAGCCTGTGTGAGCACTCACGTCAACCACCATTTCATCAATTTCACACATGTCAATCTGATCAATAGAAGCATGGCGTGCAATTTCAGGCAGGACACCTCCACCTCCTCCTCCAATGACCAAGACCTATAAAAGAACTAGAAGGGGATTGATCAGATCCACTGACTAAAAGCAAAGCCAGAGTGATAATCCGTTCCTTCATAATGATACTAAGAAAAAAATTGCACAAAAATACTCCAACTAAATTTGTTAAGATTTGTAGTACAAACATTTTTCCATTCCCCAATTTAATACATTGACTAATTATTTTACTTGTTTTGATACACAAACATTTAAAATTGCGTTGTTTGAATACCCAAACTATGTTTATTTTAAACGAAAAAAGTTTCAAATGAAATTAAAAAATCACTAAAATCTGAGATTTTTTTATAAAATATGATTTTATTTTCTGATTTAGTTACTTTCTTTCTTAGAACTTAAAATAAATGAAAATAGATATTTTATAAAGAAATTTTGGAGATTTTGAAGTTACATTTAAAACTTATTAATATTTTAATTAAAATAAACGCATATTGGACATTAAAATGGATACCATTTAAAAATCTTTGTATTAAATAAGTAAAATATCAATTAAATGTATTAAAGTAGATAAATAAAAGGGAAAATTTGGAAAAATACACTCCCATAAGAAAATAATTTGAAAATTATACCTTTATTTAAGATTTTGGAAAAATACACTTAGATATATATAAATTTACATAATTGCCCATTCCTAGTATTTCTCTAATTCAGATATATTGTTTAAAATTGATTTTTTTAAAATAAAATCATTACACAATCTACAAAATATATTTTAAATATTTTACTGTTTTTTTTCACTTCAATATTTTACTGTTTAAAAAAAAAAAACAAAACAAGATGGCGTCTTCTACTCTCGTCTCCTTCCTTCTAGTTCTTCTCCATCTTTGAATTTTTTTTTCTCCTTTCACAGATTCTTCTTCTTATCTCTCTAGAAGTTTGTTGCTTCATGAATCAAATACCAGTTTGTAAACCTAATTTGTTTTTTATGAAAACTAGTTTGTAAACCTAATTCAGATAGATAACAATTCTAAAGAAGATGAAAATTTGTAAACCTAATTTGTATTTTTAACAACGTAACTCGCTCTTTCTTGTTTATATAGATTAAAAAATAAAATAAAGGAAAATATGTATAAACTTCATGATAAAGTCAAAACAAATCATAATTCACATATTGTAAAATTAAAATGATAAAATAACATATTTATTTCAACACATATTTATCTTAAACAAAATAATTTTAATGATATTTTTTTATTAATTACGAATTTCTATATTAATTTCGAATTAATATATTAATTACTGAAATATCTTGGATAAACAAGTCATTTCATAATTAAAGAAGTGTATTTTTCAAAAAATAAAATAGAAAATGCAGTTTTCAAATTTCAAATCCTAAATTATTTTGCAAATTATCCCTAAATAAAATGTTAAAGTATTAAAAATCTTAACATAATTTAGTAGTAGTATTTTTATGGAATTTTTTAAATATTATTACCTAACTTGAGTTCTACTTTGCGAGAAGAGAACGCGAGACAATGTACCTATTTTTTTCTTGTACATCTAAAAAACTAAATGTTCACTATCATCTCTATTTTTTTTTCTAGTGGAATTCCTATTACCACTCTGGATTGTAATCATCTAAGCTCAATTAGTTTCTATAAATTTCACATCTGAATTTGATAAAGGGAAGTTTGGTCTCTATATTTACTCTCTACAAGTAATGAATAAGTCATACTACTGAACCGGAGAAGAAAAACGTGATCTTACTAGTAAACAGACCGTCTCAAACTTAGAACATACCATGTGCTAGAACGACAAAAAATGCCTTAAAATTTTCAGGTCAATTTTAAACAATGTTTTTAAATTGGATCGGATACTACTGATTGACTGGTTAGACCAATTCAACTGGTTGATTGAATATATAATTATATATTTACAATATATGGATCTACAAAAATAGTTATACATATAAAATGTTATTTCTCTTCTATTGAGTAGGAAAATAAACAATAAGATTTTATCCTTTTTAAATAACTAAGTCCCATTTGATATTTTAACCATCAAGTGGTTTTCTTCTTCTTCAAAAGACAAAACCTAAATTTTTTTCAGGTTCTTTTGTTTTTGACTCGCCGGTTAACAAAGAAATAAGATTTTTCTTATATTTTAGATCCTTTTTATGAAAAAATTAAGCAAAATTTTAAGACCATGTGTGCTGTGTCAGCACATGCTTAGAGCCAGTGCTGCTAGTAAATAACCTTTCATTACGTTACAAATCATTGTTCTTTGCTAACCTCAACTACTTACAGTTCCCAAGAGATGCAATAAAGCAAATAGTGTTTGATTAGTTTACCTTCTTTGGGTTAGGAATAGAGCACAAAAGAAGATGAGTGATCATTTCCTGATAGGCGCATTCGTCTCTCTCCGTAAGTTGGATGACTCCATCCAAAACCAACACTTTACCATATGTCGCAGACTAAGAGAAAGAAACCAAACACACATATATAAAATATTATAAATTTAAGCAAAAGTCATCTTTGTGTTACCTAGAAAACAATGACATCCTGGTAATCTGATTTGCCTTGAAACAAAACTTTCTCAACTTTCAAAGAGTGTGCCTCTCCTGCATCATCATATCATCATTAAACTACAGCTACATAATTAGATGATGGTGAATAGAAGGCTTTTTTACAGAGGAAACCGACCTGGCCACATGGGACTCATCTCGGAGAACCACTCAGGAATCACAGATGAGAAACAAGCAGTCTCCTTCTTCGGATCTCCGTTAGCTTCGGCGTTATCATCCTCTTCTCTTGGTCTCTTCAAATCGGTAACGGAGGCTTCTTTGGAATCCATTCCCGCTGTTCTGAACAAGGAACTCAGAGAGATAACGAAATGAGAGAGAGGGAACAAGGCTTTTGAAAGGATTTTGTGTTGATGTGAAGTGAAGCGAAAGATATAAAGAGGAAGCAGGTGAGTTTTGGAGATACGATATTAAAATCTGTTATTATGATTTTGTTATTCGAGATTTAGAGCATCTCCCTTCACGTACTATTATGGCAACTTGTTCCGCCCAGCAAAAGAAATAAAGAGGAAGCAGGTGAATTGGAGATTTAATATCAATTTGTTTTTATATTTGTGTTTATGATTTTGTTATCAGAACATCTTCTTTCACGTACAGTACTATCATGACAACTAGCTCGAAGATAAAGAATACTTTACACTATTAACAAAGAGCCTGTTGAATTTTGAGAAACTTTATAATTCAACGTTTTGATCAAATCAATGGGGTAGTTGAATAATGTGAGAATGCAAGTGGATTATTTGAAGTTAGAAAGTTTTCAACATGTTGAAAGAAGACAAATGAATCCTACATTATCATATGTTATATTCTTATGGTTACTTATATTCTGAATTTTTTATTTCTTCTATAAAAATAAAACTATACCAAAATTTAAGTTTTTATAATCTATAAATAGAAAACCAGTATCGTTTCATTTAAAAGTATTCTTTTTAATTAAAAATATCAATACTAATAATCTTAACACTTCAATTTGTTTTCTGTTTCTTCTTTTAACTAGCAAATCCCAATAATTAAAAATTTCTAAACTAATCTTTCAACAAACCAAAACAATGTCAAATTGTTTAAGTGGTTGTATTTCTTCATTTAAATTTGCAAGTGGTTGTATGTTTCTTATCTTATTTGTAATTTTCTGTTTTATATTAATAAAATTGTTGTTATAAAACTTTTTTTACGAGAATTACTAAAAGCCCATCTAATCTTAAATCAATGGGCCCAAAACACGGCTCGTTTATCTTGAAAACCGCCGATCCATTCTCTCCGATCCCCAGAAACGATTGGATACATAATCAAACCCTTATCTCTTCTCCGACAAAAAAAAAAAAATCTCTGCTCTCGTCTCTCTGTTCTGCGCTTAGATCGATTTCAGTGAAGAAGACCACGAAAAAAAAATCACGACAATGAAGCTTCGATTGAGACGCCACGAGACCAGAGAAACTCTAAAACTCGAATTACCCGATCCAAGCACTCTACACGATCTCCGTCAACGGATCAACGAATCGTCCCCTTCCTCCGTTCATCTATCCCTTAACCGCAAAGACGAGCTCCTCGCTCCTTCCCCAGACGATACGCTCCGATCCCTCGGCGTAACATCCGGTGACCTAATCTACTACTCTCTCTCTCCCTCTGCCTTCGTTAATTCCATCGACGAGATCGCCTTATCCTCGTCTTCCCAAGGTAAATTGGATGAGGCGATTGTTCAAGATTCGATGGTGATGACCGATGTGGATATGAATATCCAAGATCCGGAGGAAGGATCCGCGGGGGAAGCTTCGGGTCATCATGCCCCAGACCCGATGGATGTGGAGGAGGAGGAGCTAGCTGCCGCGGGAAGCAAGAGGTTGAGCGAACCATTCTTCTTGAAAAAGATATTACTTGAGAAGTCTGGTGATACCAGCGAGTTGACTACTGTAGCTTTGTCTGTTCACGCCGTTATGTTAGAATCTGGATTCGTTATGTTCAATCCTGACTGCTCTGATAACAAGTTTAGCTTCTCAAAGGAGTTGCTTACTGTATCCCTTAAGTATACTCTGCCTGAGTTAATGACCCGCGAAAACGAAGGAGTTGAGTCTGTGACTGTTAGGTTTCAGAGCTTAAGCGATAAGGTTGTGGTTTACGGGTCTCTATCCGGGAAGGTTCAAAGGCTTTATGTTGATAAGCGTAGGTTTGTGCCTGTGATTGATTTGGTGATGGATACTTTGAAGTCTGATAAAGACGGCTCTTCGAGCATTTACAAGGAGATGTTCATGTTCTGGAGGATGGTGAAAGACGGTCTCGTTATCCCGCTGTTGATCGGTCTCTGCGATAAGTCTGGCTTGGAGCTTCCTCCTTGCTTGATGCGCTTACCGACAGAGCTGAAGCTGATGATACTTGAGTCGCTTCCAGGGGCGAGCGTTGCGAAGATGGCTTGCGTTTGTACGGAGATTCGGTACCTGGCGTCGGACAACGACTTGTGGAAACGCAAGTGTTTGGAGGAAGCTAAGCATCTTGTTGTTGTGGGTGGAGATGCTGGTGATTCGGTTAACTGGAAGGAAAAGTTTGCTGCGTTTTGGAGGCAGCACCAACGGCAGGTTTCCTCATCTAGGCAGCAAGCCTTACGGAGATCTGCCATGGGTAGACAACGCTTTCCTTTTCCAAGGATCATTCCAGACCCTGACCCTTTCGGATGGATTAATGGGGATGACTTCTCTGGACCGTTCATTATGCACCCTGGACAATCGGCACGGCGACTTGGGGGACGGAGATTTGGACGTCCCAGATGCAATCTTGGAGGAAACAACTATCAACAGTAAATGGTGAGTGATGAATGATCATATGGAGGAGGGGGAGGAGAAGTATATGGCTTTCGAAATCAGCAAATAAATGGCCTGGATACTTGTTTATATGTTTTTATCTATAGATATTTCTTTGGTTTTGGATGATTTTCTCTTGTTCTTGCCATGCTTATGCCATCTTATAATAATAATTTTGCTACTAGTACTCTTAGTTCACAGATGTCTTGATGATTTGATTCACTTATGTCAATGCTAATGTTTGCGATGATGCATTTAGATTTTTATATGTTTTCTGAACCTAATGCTGAGTCTTTTGTTAGCTTTCGAAACATGTACCAAATGTTTGAGATTCATTACTGTGTGGCCTTGAACTGCTTTAACAGTTACAACATAAATTTCACGTTAACTCACTCTTGATGCTAACATCAACGGTTACTCCTTTATTATTACTATTGATTATTGGTTTCGAAAATGAATAGTACTTCGAGGATTTGTTACACTCATTCGACAACATTGACTAGCTCATACTCAACAAGGGACATGTTGGTGTCTTCTTTCACTTTGAAGCTAGCAGGCTCTGTGGCTTCAACGCGACCCCACTTGTCTACAGCTAGCCTCATTGATCCTTTATACATGTCGATTTTTGCGTTGCGTAGAGTTACAGTCGATCCTTCTTTCATCATGTCCACTACACATACAAACACATGTAACAACTCAGTTATTCACTGTCTGTGGATTACAATATAGTCACAAATGTGAGTCTCACTGATTGAAATAAGTAAAGTACCTTGGTCATTTCTTGCCGTGAAGACAACAACTCCGGTCTCGTCTCCAACAATGCATTCAGAAATCCTCATCTGGCGAGCCTGAGGACCATCTGAACGACCTTTCTGCAAAACCATCTTGGTGCTAACGATCTTCACTGTGACATTGTGTCCGCTAGTCCCCGGACGCAGCTGATCAACCTTAGCGAAAGCTGGCTTTCTCAACCCGGGTTTCGTGTCTGCCATTTTTCAATAAGATGAGTCTGCAACCACAAAACAAAAAACATAAGTTCTTACCTCAACTCAAATTCATGGAAGATAATACATTTGACAACATTGACTAGTTCATCATTCAGTTTAGATAATACATTTGATCAAATAGACACAAGAGTTATGGTAAAGCAGATCAGTAAAGGAACACAACATTCCCAAGATAAAAGAGATGACATAGATTCAACAAATGTTTCTAACAATAGGCAGAAACAATGTATGTTGTTCTTTTGCTATTTAAACACACAGAAACAAAGAGAACCCAAATTCAAACATATGCATAACTATTAATTACAACACATACAGTGAATCGAAGCAACAACAGTACTAAATTCCAGACAACGTTGGAACAACATTGTAGAAAATAAGAACAACATACACATTCTTAGATAATAGAATCTGAAATTGGAATTTAATTCGAAGCTTACGGATGATCGAATTTTAGATCTGGTTAACGTCACATTCAGTGGAAGCTTTCACCGCTTTTTGAGTTGTGTGGGGTATGAAGACACGGACGGTCCGTTTTAAAGCTTGGTCTACTATCACATACAAGCCGTCCACGTGTACACATCGTGCTTCGTTGTGCGCGGTTGTCTTGATCATCATCCATCGTGCCTAGATCAATGTTCCAACTCGACTTTTAACAACAGTTACTAATTGGACCTTCACTCGTTAGACTTTCGTTACATACCCAATTATGATATAGGCCCATATATCTAGACTGCGTTACAGGTTAGCGTATTGAGTTCTATCATTTCTCTTTTCCTCAACATATTACGATCTCAAGGGACTTTAAACTTAACATACAACTGAGATCTAATAACACTTAAAAACACTGAATCAGATCCTAGACAGGGGCGGACCCACATTGATGGATACGGGGTCACGTGCCCCCGACTGATTATAGAAAATTTGTGCGAATGAGTATTGGTAATTGTTCAGCTAGGTGAGTTGTAAACAGTGTGACCCAAGTGGTTCGATAGTCCATGCTTGATCTTTTTATGCTTCGTTTAGTCATAGTCTATGTAGGTTCCATAGACTATGACTATAGAAACATCTTTGATCTTTTACACGAAACTTGTTTTGTCTTCACATCTTTTTTTTTTCATTGCATCTTTTCTTTTTGAAAAAGGTTTATTTGTATGTGCATCTTATATAACATTTTTTCCCTTTTCTTTAAAACTATTTCATAACTTTACTTATTTTTATAGTGGTGTGCATTATATTTCCTTTTTAACAATCTAAGTATATTTTAATGAACAAAAAGATGATTGACAAAAATATAATATAATAATTAAAATAAAAATAGTTATTATTAGACCAATATATATTATTATATTTAATATTTAATATTAATTGTATATTTAAATTATATATTACATTTATAGTATTATGCCCCCGACTAAAAAGTTTTCTAAATCCGCCACTGAATCTTAGATTACCCAATCTATTCATCTGTGTATTTTTCACCACAATGAAACGAATTTTTCCCACACAATCCGAGAGAAGCCGTTTCTTAACCCCTACTTAAACCACACGATACAAAAACAACGGTACATACAACCGGATAGTGAACCAAAACCAGATTCTAACTAAAGAATAAGTGATTGGTCTCTATAAGATTTGAGTTCAGCCAGTGTACTACCAACAGCTTCAACCAGCACATTCTAAATTTGACCCATATCTGTTGTCAACCCTTGCCTCAATCCATAGCCATAAACCGGACAGAAACATCTGGACTGAAAGTCGGACCCTGACGTCGCTAAGCATGAACGGTATACCAAGTCTCAGCTACAGAAGATGCGGAGCTCATACCACCGAGACGAATCTCAATCCAGTCACCGGGTGCTGGCAAGTACAGCTCTGCCATGCTTCACCGGCCAAGAACATATCTCCGGATGACTATTCTGTCAAAATGAGTCTTGTTGTCCGAGAACCAGAGAGCAATTCTTCATCCACCGCACGTCGTGTCTCTTCTCCATTCAACTCACCATCTCACCAGAACTTCAGGGCGTTGACCGGTTGACGCGTGGATCGGTTATAGTAAGAACTGCTTATTTTAGCATATAGTATTTCGTCATTTGAATAAAAACTTTTTTTTTTGCTGGGAGACTATTGAAACAAATCAAATGAAGATGGAAAATAAAGTGCTGGTTATAGCTTATTCATTTAATTTAAAACATAAAAGATGAGATTATACAAGAAACTGAAGTTGAGTAGAAAAACAAAACAAGTTTCGTGTAAAAGATCAAAGATGTTTCTATAGTCATAGTCTATGGAACCTACATAAGATGAAATGGCAAAAAATATTAACCTTTATTTTTTGCCATTTCATCTTATGTAGGTTCCATAGACTATGACTATAGAAACATCTTTGATCTTTTACACGAAACTTGTTTTGTCTTCGCATCTTTTTTTTCTCTTTGCATCTTTTCTTTTTGAAAAAGGTTTATTTGTATGTGCATCTTATATAACATTTTTTCCCTTTTCTTTAAAACTATTTCATAACTTTACTTATTTTTATAGTGGTGTGCATTATATTTCCTTTTTAACAATCTAAGTATATTTTAATGAACAAAAAGATGATTGACAAAAATATAATATAATAATTAAAATAAAAATAGTTATTATTAGACCAATATATATTATTATATTTAATATTTAATATTAATTGTATATTTAAATTATATATTACATTTATAATATTATGCCCCCGACTAAAAAGTTTTCTAGATCCGCCACTGAATCTTAGATTACCCAATCTATTTATCTATGTATTTTTCACCGCAATGAAACGAATTCTTCCCACACAATCCGAGAAAAGCCGTTTCTTAACCCCTACTTAAACCACACGATACGAAAACAATAGTATATACAACCGGATAGTGAACCAAAACCAGATTCTAACTAAAGAATAAGTGATTGGTCTCTATAAGATTTGAGTTAAGCCAGTGTACTACCAACAGTTTCAACCAGCACATTCTAAATTTGACCCATATCTGTTGTCAACCCTTGCCTCAATCCATAGCCATAAACCGGACAGAAACATCTGGACTGAAAGTCGGACCCTGACGTCGCTAAGCATGAACGGTATACCAAGTCTCAGCTACAGAAGATACGGAGCTCATACCACCGAGACGAATCTCAATCCAGTCACCGGTGCTGGCAAGTACAGCTCTGCCATGCTTCACCGGCCAAGAACGTATCTCCGGATGACTATTCTGTCAAAATGAGTCTTGTTGTCCGAGAACCAGAGAGCAATTCTTCATCCACCGCACGTCGTGTCTCTTCTCCATTCAACTCACCATCTCACCAGAACTTCAGGGCGTTGACCGGTTGACGCGTGGGTCGGTTATAGTAAGAACTGCTTATTTTAGCATATAGTATTTCGTCATTTGAATAAAAACTTTTTTTTGCTGGGAGACTATTGAAACAAATCAAATGAAGATGGAAAATAAATTAAGTGCTGGTTATAGCTTATTCATTTAATTTAAAACATAAAAGATGAGATTATACAAGAAACTGAAGTTGAGTAGAAAAACAAAAAGAGACAAGAAACTGAAGGTAAAGAAAGATGATTATTGATGAGAAACTGAGAACACACTTAGAAGCAACATAGAGAGAAAACATGAGTAGAACTCTTTTATGACAAGGCAAAAGCTGGGGTGGTCTTGAAGTCAAGTTCCCAGAGATCAAACGTCCCTTTCACAAAATCATAGTGAGCGCCTCTTATGGCGAGCTTGTTTTTCACCACTCGCTCTCTCACGAACGGGTACGATAACAGGTTCCCCAGCGACACGTTCACAGCTTCCTTCTCGCACCACAGAGACAATCTCAGAGTGTCTACTTCAAAGCAGGACAGAAAAATAGAGTAATATGAACATTGTGTCTTTTTTCTTAATATAACGTACCTTCTCACAGTTGGTGCACTGGTCGTCGAAGCTCAGGTCTTTACAATCCTGCCTGGTCTTGTTCTTGGCCGATGCACAGATCTGGATCCAGTCTTCTATGAATTCACTGTCATTAAAAAGAATTTCAAACCAACCTTAATCTCCAGCCTGATAATATAATTAGAGGATGTTGGTTAAGTTAGCCTTTAAAGTTATGTACCTCTTAAAGGGAGCCGCATCATCTTCAATTGCCATGAGTCCTTTTATTCCACCACAACAGCTGTGACCAATCACCAGAATGCTCTCCACCTGATATTGTCAAAACTTAGGGTTAATGTTAGGTCACATCAGCCTTTTACTCAGTAACTTAGGCAAGACAAGAGAAACATATCTAATGATTAATTATTATGGTACGTACATTGAGGACTGTGACTGGATATTCAAGGGCGGCACCAATATTACAGTGTTTTGTCTGAAAATTTTCAAAGACAAAAGCTTTTTATAGTTAGTTGTTCAATCAACAACAGCAATTTATGGATGTTTACCTACTGATGAGTCGATGATTATAATAATGTAAAAAAACGATATCCTCTTTGTTTGTACGAACCTTATCATAAGGTGGCACCATGTTTGCAATGTTTCTAACGATAAATGCTTCCCCAAGTTGAAAATTCAAGATGTGAGACGGGCAAACTCGAGAATCCGCACAAGCAAACACCAGAAACTGCAAAAAGTAATCAATTTCAGACTGAACATTTATTAATCATCTCTAACTATTTGGGATGCGTTCAGACTATTTTACTTTATGTTGGTTGGAATCCGATCCTCCGGTTTGGTTAACTGGAACTTTAGTTTAATTTATACACTTTATATGTTGAAACAGAATATTTCTTTCATGTCTTAATCCGCGTTTATAATTAATGTTAGGGCTTGGTGTTTGTTTTTCTTTCTTGCTTTTAAAGTCATCATTATTTTAGCACCCAAAAAGGTTACCATTATTTCATAACTTTTGGCCAATCAGAGAAAAGTAAAAGGGCAAAATCCCTAACAGGAAAAAAGAGTGATGTCCTAGATGTCAGATGTGATGGACAGAATAAGTCAAAACCTTGGGGCTCTGGCTCTTGGCAAGTGCACTGTACAACGAAGGATTCTTCCTGGAAATTATTGAACCAGTAATATAATGAGCAGATATCAAATAACCAGGCCAACTATTTTCCTTTAAATAATTCAATAAAAACTTATTCTTAGTATTTTACCTTTTTGATTAAGTAATTAAACAAAACAAGTTCATCTAACTTTATAACCGTTGTTATTATATATAAGTTGGGGGCAAAAGGTTGATATTAAATAAGAATATTACGTACTCATAATTATGAGTCTTGAAATGGTTGAATCCAGACTTGATCCTTTCTACAGAATCTATCTTGCTGGAATCAAGTTCCTCTAGCTCACTAGTTAACTGCTTGATCTTTGCGGCTGCGACGTTACCTAGATCCGATTTCTTGCTACGAATTGTTCAGTTCATATTAAAAGACAAATAATCATCTATGTATATAAGCACAGGTACGAGTAGTTTCAAAAAAAATATAACAGGTTACGAGTTGTGAGAGTTTGTACGTGAGAAGCTCTCCAAGTTTTTTAAGGGCATCTTCGTACGAGTCCGTCGACATATCTTTTCGTTCCTATTAAGCCAGAGAAAAAGAAGAATTTTGGATAAGGAAAGACTGATTGCATGTACATGGTTATATGATTATCTAATAATAGCGTTGACCGTCGTGGCTAGTCTGCCTAGTAATTTAAACTTGATCATATTCATATCCTTGACATAGCACTACAGCTTTTAAGTATATATATAGGTTTCCTAATATGAAGATTTCCTAATATGAAGGTTTCCTGGAAATAGCCACGTACTACAATGTCAAAAATATAGTCAATTGCTCTACACATGCATGTCCTAACAGAAAGAGATAATAAAAATATAAACATAATCACTTGACCAATTACCCTGCAACATCTTTTCACAGGCACTTTCTAATAATCTGGTCGAGAAACTTTGGATTATTTTTTTGGTAAAAAGAAATTTTGAACTTTTTACCAAAACATGCGTTTTTTTTTCTTTGTAAAATCAAAACATGCGTTGCGATAAGTTTTGAAATAGTTTAATAACTTTGAAACTAAAACAACCAAACGAATCGAAACAACGATGATTTCATTAATTTAGTGGAGAGAATAGAAACATCGATCATCATTAGGATCATCCAAACCTACGACAAATTAGAAACGAAATGGTAAAGTAGGAAATATAAAGATTATGCTGGTTTAGTATATATACGGACCCTGGAAAGAGTATTTGGAAACAGAAGATTTAGAGAGTGGTACCTGAAAATTGATACAGTTTTATTGATATGAGAAGGTGTTCTATACTACACTATTTATAGCCCGAGATATGTGACATCTTCTGACTCGGGAATATGCTTGAACTTTTCTTTTAGTGAAGAAAATCCTACGAAATTGGGGAATTTTTGGATGCTAAAAACAGATACTAGGAAAAGAAAAATACACACCAGTAATTGGTTCATGAGTTATTAGAGTGCATCCCTAAGTTCACCAATCAATATTATTTTGTTATTTCATATTTAATATCTTTTAAAAATAAAATAAAATATTGTTCAATTATATTGTTTAAAATAATAAAATAATAATAGTAATTACAAAATAAATTTTTTTTTAAATATTTTTAACACCGTCACCAAAACAATAAACCGTAAATCCTAAATCTTTGGATAAATCCAAATGTGTTCCCCTCAGAATCATTGTTTGCTAACATGGATCATTTATTCTGCAGAGTCTTACCCAAGATGAATGATCATCATTTTGCATGGATCCTATGGTACATTTGGATAGCAAGGAACAACAAGGTCTTCAGTAACCTGGATGTTGATGCTAGGGATACACTAAAGCTGGCTGAGACGGAATCTACCATGTGGGCTGCGGCCCAAGATTTGACCATCCGATCTTCCATACCGCCGCAAGTTCATCAGCTTCCCTCAATTCCAGGAAGATGGTGCTTTACCGATGGTTCATGGAAGGATAAGGACTCTTACTCGGGACAAGGCTGGTTTAGTACTCTGGAAGGATATGAAAGATTAATGGGGGCACGAAATGTCCGGGCAAGTATGTCTCCCCTTCATTCGGAGGTGGAAGCATTGATTTGGGCAATGGAATGTATGATGAATTTACGACAGTTTCAGGTTACGTTTGCAACGGATTGTTCTCAATTGGTGAAGATGGTTTCGGAACCAGAAGAGTGGCCGGCGTTTGCAAGTTATCTGGAGGACATCAGGAGCTTACAAAGCAGTTTCCATAGTTCACAGCTTATTCATGTACCAAGGACGGCAAATTCAAGGGCGGATCGTTTAGCACGCAGTACCAGACAACAATCGTCTTTTGTCATTCACATGGATGCTGAGCTACCAGTTTGGTGTACAGAGTCAGTATGAGTCTGTATGTTTGATGACAAAAAAAAATCTTTGGATAAATCCTAAATCCTAAATCAAAAACACTAAATACTGAATCTTCAAACACAACTATTTATCCTAAACCCTTGGATAAATCTTAATTTTAGGGTTTATGGTTATACAATGGTTTAGAATTTAAAGTTAAAGATTTAGTGTTTAGTATTTAGGGTTTAGTAACGTTAAAAATATTTTAAAATTTTATTATTATCCAAGGATTTATGTGTTAGGATTAAGGATTTAGTGTTTTTAGATTTAATGTTTATTGTTTTTGATTTAAGGTTTATGATTTATGCAAGGGTTTAAAGTTTACCCAAAAGTTTAAGGTTTAAAATTTAGGGATTAGGATTTAGTATTTAGTTGAAACCGTTACAAATATTAATTTTTTTTGCAAATACTACTATTTTTATTTTTTTACTTTTTTATTTAAAAACATAATATAATTTGATAATATTTTATTTCATTCTTTAAAAGATATTGAAAATGAAATAACAAAATATTGTTGGTGAACCTAAATGTTCAATGTTAGATAGTGAATCCAAGAATAACTCTTGGTTCATATATATTATGTATCTCTATGTTCTGTATCAGTCTTGATTTTGATTTTAATTACTCTTGATTTATTGTCAGTGGATACTAGATAAAATTCTGCTTTAATCGGAATATAAATATTGTATAAGAATGTAGAAAAATAAGAAATATATATATATATAATATATATATATATATATGAAAACAAATAAGTTTATTATATATTTAGCCTGTTTTATTATTTTTGAAATGTTCATTTTCAATGTTACTAAATATGATGATTAATGTCGGACACTAAAATATTTGAAATACATATATTTATGGTAGGGCTCCGAAATTAAAAAGGTATTTGGTTAGACTATATTAAATGTATTTTTCTATTTTTAAAAGTTATATTCTTAGAAATATTGTGGTAAAATTCACTCAAATATGTATACCTCTATAAAACTCTTCATCCATTTCTTACTCTAAATATAAACAAATCATATCTATTCTTTTAAATAGAGAAAATAATAATAGTAGCTATATTTTTCTATATTAACATTTAAACGTAAAAAAATAAAGTAGGTTAGAGATGTTGTCATGTTCAAGTTTTCTTCTTGTATTTGGTGCCTACTTTTAACATTTTTTTTGTAAGAACTTATCTTTCTTTAAGTTGTCTAGGATATGTTTTAGCACGGTTCTAATATTTTAAATGTTAAGTCGTTATTCCAAATTTTGTTTATCTATTGTATTGGATTATCATCAAGCACTAAAACCACAGTGAGAACTCTGAGTTACCAAATTCATTACAAATTCTAAATTTAGTATCGCATATGTACAGATAGTTGATCATTGTATTGTATGTAATAGAGTTAGAGATTATAAGATGGTGTAATGTGTGTTACCCAATATTAAAAAATATAAATTCTAAGAGTGAATATTTGAAATATATTTAGACATATATATTGTTTTCAGGACTTGATGGTTTTTTTCTATCATCCGTAAACACAGCTTTTGTAGTTGGTATTATTTGTTGGCGTTTTGAAACAATCATAAGATCCTATAAATCGTTTTAGACTGTTTTAATCCTCTTAAAATTAGAAGATGATTTCAGCTAGTGTTTACGGTTGTAGGATGGCTAAATAAATATAAAATTATTTTTAAAAATATTTTAAAATTTTAAAGTAAAATTTGAAATTTGAAATATTATAAATAAATAATATAATACATACATTTTATGTTTAATCTAAATTCACTAACGATATCACAATTTATTATAATAAAATCAAGAATATTTATTATAATTTTTAGTCACTAATATATACATATATAAATGAAACAAAATATTTTTTCAAAGCTTGGAATATAAATCTTAAAAGTAAATTTTATTGAAACTATAACTTTCATAAATAAATAAATAAATAAATAAATATAGTATTATTGTTAATTAATAATTATTATATTTGTCATAATAATATGTATTTAATATTTTAAAATGTTATAATGTGTTAATATTAGTAATTTCCTATTAAACTGTTGTTACATTATCTCCTAAAAGACTAGTCATAAATATGCTGCAAATGCAAATATTTTTAAATGTAATACCAATTGTGTAAATCAAATAATAATAATCACTTACATCCGCAAATTTCCACAGCCGATGTGTTTCAACCAGGCAGACGTTCAATCTACTTTTAATGTTCTTCAAACTTTTAGTCATTTACAAGTTTTCGTTCATAGCTTTGCAAAAAGTACCACAGTTTATTCTAGATCGAGTTTTTATCCCTTAAATTCATTTCAATCGTTTTGACATCATCTTAGTCTTTCCCACAAAAATTAAGATATATCTTATAATTTTTGTCGTTGGTGTAGTTCAACTTAGTCGTAACTAAAACATTATTTCTTAACGAAACCACTAATATATTGGCTTTTTATTCTTGTTTTTCCTTATAATTATTGAGTCAAATATTCTAGTTTTATTCAAAGTTTCATATTTGTCGTGTATTATATTGTTTTCTTCTGTCATCAATTGGAATTTGAGAAACATGCATGTTTCATTGTCATGTACTTCATCGCTAAACAAGGCCCAATTCAGAAGTTGAATCTTCAATCTTCGTCATAATTAACAATTCACTAACTAACCAAAAATAAAATAAAAAGAAAAGCACCAATAATATACATTATTACAATTGTTTTAGCTCCTGGTGAAAGATAGGCTAGATAGCAAACATATTCGGCGAAACTTAGATTAACAGGTCGCAAAAAGACAAATCAGTTTTCGAAATTTCATTATGTATGTAGTCATATTACTATATATCTATTTTTTCTGTTTCTGAATGACTGAATCCAGGCACGATTAGAAGTTCATATACATAAAACCGATAATAGTTTTGAAGATTTTTAATAAGAGCTTATTTTTCCTTAGTCATAACTAAAACATTGTTTCTAACAACACCATTAACATTGTCATTTTATTATTATTTTTTCTTACGAGGATTGAGTCGTATGTTCTTGTTTTCTTCCAGCTTTCCAGATTTGTGGGTATTATATTCGTGACTGGTCCTGAACCATGCTAACTGGAACATTTGCAACAGATTTCCGAAATTTTTGAAAAAGATTACATAGATATAAACTCTAAAAAGGATTTTAGACCCCTAAATTTACAAATTTTCACATAGATATTACCATAAGTCCCCAAAATCTCAAGGTCGATCCTGACTATATCACACCTGTAAGAAATCAAACACTTAACAACAACTGGAATCATCGTGAATTCATTGTAAACGGGTGTTACTATGAGCAAATTGATGAGGAAAAGCGTTTCGTCAGTACTCAATCGACGTAACTAAAGAATCATCGTAACTTCGTCTTAAGATTTAAGACGAGTCATATTCATCACAAAATTGTGGAATTTATCCATAAAAGACAGAAGGTTTAACTTGGTTCTGGTTTAAAATCTAACATAATATCAAACTAATCAAACTGATATCAAACTAGTTGGTCTAAAACTGAAATTAAAATCTGACCGACCTGATATATCGTTCATCCTAAAAGAAATGCATAGTTCACTACAAGAAAACACGCTGATACTGAGGGACTATTTCCTCGGTATGTCGTCGGAATAACCGTATTCCAACGACATACCGAGGAAAAAGTCCCTCGAAAAAAACTTCTCGAAATTTCATTTTTCCTCGAAATTTCCTCGAAATTTTGTAACGGAATTTCGAGGAACAACAATTCCGAGGAGATTTAGAGGACAGGCGTTCGTCGAAGTGGTCGTCGATATATATTGAGGAACCATTCCCTCGGTATATACCGAGGATTATACCGAGGTTAGAGCCCTCCGAAAATTTTCGAGGAACTCAGTTCCTCGGAATATTCCGAGGGACAGTTTCCTTAAAAATTTTCGAGGAACGTAGCCCTCGAAAATTTTCGAGGAAACTGTCCATCGGAATATATTGAAAATAATTTTTTTTTTTAAAATTATTTTTGAAAAAAAAAATATTTTTAAAATTTAAATTCGAAAATATAAAATTAAAATTTAAATTGAAAACATATTATCTAAATTTCAAAGTCATACAAATCAAAATAAAACATTTCGAGTTTTTGAAAGAAATTAAACTACGGGTTTTGGACGTTTGGGTCTGGCATGGTCGGGAGCTCCACGTTGGCGTTCGGGTTCATGCTCCTCATCATCGCCATCATTTGCTCGTTCAGCTTTCTCTGTGCCTCCCAGCCCGCCTCTTGACTCGCCACCATGGACTCCAACGCAGATATGCGAGCATCCTTGTCCCTCATCTGACTCAGAAGGACTTCTTGATCAACAAAGGACGGTGGTGCAGAAGCAGACGGAACCGAGTTGGACCGACGAGCCAAACCGAACAAACGGCCCTTCTTATTTGGAACCGACTGAAAAAAGTGCAAATTTAAATAATATAAAAAATGAATTGAACTTTAAAAAAAGAACTTACCGCTTCAACGATTTGGTTGATCCGAACCCGAGGCAAGCCGGTCGATCCTGTCGAATCGTCATCCTCGGTTTGAAGCTGAGACACTTCCTCTTCCATCTGACTGTCGATGAGGGTGACCACATCCCTCACAACACCATCATCAATCTCGCCGGTCTTCTTGTTGGTATACACCGTCTTTATTAGGGTGAGATGATCAACCGGCTCCCCCTCATTTTCTTCCGCCAGACGTCGGGGTCCATCTCCTTTGGAATCTTTAAAAAAAAAATTTGTTAAATAAATAAATAAATATTTTAATAAATTAAAAAATTGTTTCATAAATAAAAACCAACCTTGTTTATTTCCCACTTCTTCTTCCACGTGTGGATCTGCTTCCCATAGTTGTCCATAACTTTATGGACGAAGTGGTAATAGATAAACAACGTATCATCGGCATTCCAGTTGAATTCTTGCTGAAAATAAAACACAATTAGTAGAAAATTAATATTAAAGATAAAAAAATAACTAAAAAATAGAATACTTACCGCAAACTGTTGAAACCACATATGCTGCTTATGGAGAGGGAAGTCGGTGAAAGTCGGATGTCCATTGTCGAGGGCCGAGTACATCATACGGTTGATCCATCTGCTGATCCCGTTCTCGGATCGGTCGAACCTAATATGACTTCACAACATAGTTTGGTCCAACCACCATCTCGCGTATCCAATCGTCAAATGTTTTACCTCTGGCCAAACCAGCAGACACATATTAATAGCACATGTATATGAATTAGTATAAATATGTGATGAATAATTTTTTAATTTGTATAAATATGTGATAAATGATTTTTTAATTTGTTTAAGGCACTCACATAAGTAAACATCCATCCAGCAAATTTTCTTTGCTTCATTTTTTCTAGTTCTGCCTCTGTAGCGTATCTATATTCGAACCGCTTTTCTGCCATGAAAATCCTGTGATGACAAAAATGTAATTAATTAAGATATAGATGTTAATTTGTTAAAATAAAATTTTGTAAGATAATAAACTTACCTCTCATATTGAAGAACATCTTCGCAGTTGGTGAGCAAATATGTTTGCAAATGACTGCGCTCCTCGTCAGTAAGTCGACGGTCCTTTGATTTTCCGGTAAGTCGTCCAACATCTGTGAAAATGTCAGGAACCGTAACATGGTATGTTGCCCGTTCGCCTCTATCATCATGCCGAGCAGGTCTTCTGTTTTTGGTCTGAACTTCTGCTGGAAAGTAGTACTCAGCAAAGTTTGAAATTTCTTCATTGATCATCTGTGCGACTATAGAACCTTCCACCCTACTTAGATTTTTCATCATCTTCTTCAAATGGAACATATACCGCTCATACAGATACATCCATCTATACTGCACAGGACCACCAAGTTCCAATTCTCTTGCCAGGTGAATAACAAGATGCTCCATAACATCAAAAATGATGGAGGAAATATCTTCTCAAGGTTGCACTGAATCACGGCTATGTTAGTCTTTTTCAATACCTTCAAGAGTCACTGATCTGGCGCATAAATCGCGGAAGAAAGCACTTATCCCTGCAATTGCTTCATGAACATTTCGTGGTAATAGTTCCTTGAAAGCAAACGGAAGTAAGCGCTACATCAACACATGACAATCGTGACTTTTTAAGCCAATAAACTTTCCTTTCTTTCTGTCGATACAGTTACGCAAATTAGATGCGTAACCGTCTGGAAACTCCACATCGTTTGAAATCCAATCAAAGAACGCATCTTTTCCTTCTGCATCAAGTCGGTATATGGGAAAAGGAGCCCTACCATTCTCATCAACATGAAGTTCTGAACGAGCCCATATATCGACTAAATCCAGTCTTGACTTCAAGTTATCCTTTGTTTTACCTTGAACGGTAAGGATCGTGTTCATGAGATTGTCAAAAAAGTTCTTCTCAATATGCATGACATCTAAATTATGCCTTAGCAAATGATCCTCCCAGTATGGCAGATCCCAGAATATACTTTTTGTGCCAGTTATGTAGGTTTCCAACAGCATCTACCGGAAAACGCTCATGTCCACCGATGTCTGGCGTTCTTTCTGCACCAAAATCTCTTAGTTGTGTCTTCAAACCTTTCCCACTAATTTCCGCAGGTGGACTGTCAAACACCCTCTTGTTCTTCGTAAACAAATTCATACTCCTACGATGATCAGGTGGTAGGAATCTCCTGTGACAGTCAAACCAACACGTTTTCCTTCCGTGTTTTAGTTGGAAAGCATCAGTGTTATCTTGACAATATGGACATGATAGCCTTCCATGCGTTGTCCATCCAGATAACATACCATATGCTGGAAAATCACTTATTGTCCACATTAGTACTGCCCGCATTTGAAAATTTTCTTTACACGAAATATCGTATGTTTCAACACCTTCAACCCATAGTTGTTGCAACTCATATATTAGTGGCTGAAGAAACACATCAAGTGATCTTTTAGAATGCTCTGGTCCGAGAACGAGAATGGAGAGAAACAAAAACTCTCGTCGCAAGCACAAGTTTAGGGGTAAGTTGTATGGTGTAACAATGACTAGCCATAGAGAATATTGTCTTCCACTTTTCCCATACGGGCTGAAACCATCAGTACATAATCCAAGGTAGACATTTCTTCTCTCATACGCAAAGTCGGGATACTTTGATTGGAAATGTTTCCACGCTTTTGCATCTGAAGGATGTCTAATCTCACCATCTGTTGAGCGCTCTGCATGTCATCTCATTCGTTGCGCTGTGCGTTCCGAAAGATACAATCTCTGCAACCTTTCCGTCAAAGGCAAATACCACATCCTTTTATATGGCACTGGAACTCTTCCACTCGTATCTTTATAACGAGGCTTCCCACAAAATTTGCATGTAGTCCGCTGGTCATCCGCCCTCCAATAAATCATGCAGTTATCGCTGCATACATCTATTACCTGATAAGATAAACCAACCCCAGCTACGAGTTTTTGAACCTCGTAGTATGAACCTGGAGCTACATTATCCTCAGGTAGAATACTTTTAACAAAATTAGCTATCACATCCACACAGTCTTCAGCCAAGTTATAATCTGTTTTAATGCCCATCAGTCTCATAGCAGATGATAAAGCTGAACGACCATTTCTGCAACCTTCGTACAATGGTTGCTTTCCAGCATCCAACATTTCATAAAATCTCCTAGCTTCTGCATTGGGTAAATCTTCCCCTCTAAAATGATCATTTATCATCTGCTCAGTACCTACACCATAATCTACATCCGCTCTAATTGGTTCTTCTAATCTAACCGCCGGCTGAGGTTCGCTAGTACTACCAAGTTCATAATTAGTTTCCCCATGATGATACCAAATTTTGTAACTTCGTGTAAACCCACTCAAATATAAATGAGTCCAAACATTCCACTCTTTAATAACTTTTCTATTTTTACAATTAGAGCAAGGACATCTTAACTTACATGTTTCTGCTTCCGGTTGTCGGCGAGCTACCCTCATGAACTCGATTATACCTTGATTGTATTTTTCCGTAAGCAATCTCGTGTCCGGATCCAAATGAGGTCGATCGATCCAAAAACGAAAATAATTTGAAGAAGACATGTTTTTTTGGAATCAAATTCGTAATAGTAGGAGAGAAGAAGAAGAAATGGAGTGAACGAAGAGGAAGAGGGGTGGCTGTATTTATAGATGAAATCCTCCCGGCATACTGAGGAAATTCCGAGGGAAACCGACATTTCCTCGAAATTTCCTCGGAATTTTTAAAATCCCCCAACGGTTCTCCCAACGGCTCTCTAACGGCTACAAAATGTCGTCGAAATATTAGAAATATCCGTCGGTTTTTTCCGACGAACGAGGTTTCCTCGGTATTCTCTCGAAAAATACCGAGGAAGTTGGTCATCCTCGAAATTTCCTCAAAAAATAGTGAGGAAATTTCGAAGAAACCACATTTCTTGGTTTCCTCAGTATTTCCTCGATTTTTGGTCAGAAATTTCCGAGGAACTCATTTTTCCTCGGTATTTCCCTCAGAATCAGCGTGTTTTCTTGTAGTGGTTACAAGTTATTATTTTTTCGGAAATTCTTAGTAATATGTAGTTGCTAATTAGTCATTAAGTTTTTGAAGTATGTTAGACAGATGTAAAACTTATGACGAATTGGCTACACCAGTAGTTTTAAACTCTGTCATAAAACTTTACAATGAATATACAACCAATGTCTTGTAAATTCATCGTAAAGGTAACAAGGAATTTAGAAGGTGTTTTCAGTTATCGTAAGGATGACATCAAACTTGCATTGAATCTGTTAAGTTTTTATTAAAACTAGATCACGGATGCTGTGTTGATAATTTGTTTGGAAAATGTTGTCTGGGTATAATAAATACTGTACTCAAAACATGTGAAATGAATTCATTTTAGCAAACTTCTAAAATAGCTTTTAATTTATCAAAATATAATGAATCCATTTATAAAATTGCAGTCTTCAAACTGATTATCATTTTGCTATTATTTTGTATTTATATTTTTTATTTATGGAAAATTTATATTTTAAAATTATATAAATTGTTTGATGCATATAGGGTTCTAGTGAATTATTGATAATTTTTTACCACACCATTAGTTATATATTTATTTGAATGACATAAAACAATTAATCCATGTGTATGATATTTAATTTAGCTGGGTATTTAGTAAATATTCATCATGTATTTGTTATATAGTTTTGTTTACACATTTGTATATGAAAGACTCTTATTTAGTTATTTAAATTGTGTATATGATAGTTAATATTTTATTTTCGACTATGATAATAAGTTTTTGATGAATTTGAACTAATATTTAATATTTTTGTAAGAGAATAGATACAAAAGATGAGTATAGTGAAGTATGAGTATATAGTTTTAAGTATTTGATTACTATTTTATTTTTTAAATATGAGCATATATAATCTTAAGTATTTGATATAGTATTATAATTAATCAAATTAACTTGCAATGTAAAGCAGTGAAGGTAATATGGATGCATATATAAATTTCTATAAATAAAACTTAATTAACAAAATGCATTAATATTATTTTATGGTAAGATCAAGAACGTTTGTTTACTTTTACAACTTTACATTAAAGTCTAATTATGATTTTTGAAATATGTTAAACAATTTGATAAAATAGTTATTAATTGATTGCTAAACATTAGTTGATCTATTGCATTACATAGTTTGTTAATCTATCTTATTTATTTGTTATTATTTTAAATAATAGTTTTAGATGGTATGTTATAATTTTATTTGTTCTACAATTATTTGTCTTTTCTCCTTTTTACATTTTAACTTTAATATATTTTTATTTTATGAGAAATTGTCAAAAATACTATTTTCATAGTACCATTTTTTCATGTTTACACTAACCACTTTTACCACCACTTTTAATGAAGAATTTTGATTTGAAGGTTTAGAATTTATCGATTTTGAGGGTTCAGCGGAAAATTTTGATTTTGCAGTTTTGGGAGAAAAACTCGATTTTATGGTTTTGGCGGAAAAACTCAATTTTGCTGTTTCGGTGGCGTCTAAATCGGAAAAAATAATACTGCTCCTTAATTATTATTATTATTAACATTTTCATATATTTGAAGCATGTAATCAAAATAGTATAAAATATTATTAAAACATAAATTTATTAAAAACATCTTTTGAAGCTCACCTTGTGTGTTTTTTTTTCTTTTTATACTTGTAGTTTCACTTGGCTAATTTCAATTATACTTCTTGATAGCCTTTTCTACAAATTAAAAGATAAACAAAAAATAATAATTATAAAATACACCAGAACTTATGATAAATAACTCTAATGCATTTTCACGTTGTAAAATTCATCGGGTTTTGATAGTCCATAGAATATTAGAACCCTATAATAAATTTGATGTTTGTTTGAATTTCAAAAGTTTCTAAGAAATTTACGAGACCTTACAAGAAAGAAGGAATAAAATATTTCAATAGGAAATGCATCTGTTCCTACTAAAGTCAATACGATGAAACATGGAATATGCACAATATATAATTCAAATTCATTGTTTATTTCTTGTTAGTAGAAAAAAAAAGGAAAATTCCCAATAGAGAACAAAAAAACAAGAGTGTTGTCTCTTTGGTTTAAATTTTTTTTGTCCAATTTTTCTCCTTTTTACCTTTTGTATTTCTGAAAACTAATAAAATAAATACTTTTGTGAATCAAAAAAATATTAAAAATATAAACAATTAATAAAACACCTATATACACAAACTGATATTTTTTTTCAAAAAGTTGATAAATAAAAATTTGAAAATATGTTCTACTAAAAGTAGAATGTGCCTTCTACGGAAAATGGTATAGTAGAAATCGATTTCTAAATTAAACACGTTCATCTACTATTTACTAATTTTCTAAAAAAGTAGAATGGACATTCTACTAATCCTAAAGCTATCTACTTTTCGTCCGGAAGCATCTTCTACTTTTATTAAGTATTCTAAATTTCGCGGAATGTGTTTTCTAAAATGTACTCTTCCGTCTACTAAAAGTAGAAAGCGTGTTCTAGATTTTTGTCAATCTTCTAAACTTTTAGAAGGCGCCTTCTACGGATAAGATTACCTGATTTTTGCGAAAATTAATGAAAGTTTCAGTTAAGGAAATATTCTAAAAATCTCCTAAAAATATTATAACTTCCTAAAACGTGTTATTTTCAATTTTACTTGACAAAAGATTTAAAAAATGATTATCTCTTGTCTTCTTCATTAATCTATGGTTTTCCATAGTTTTTCTTTTGATTTTTTTCACAAACTATTGTCCTCTATGATACATATCTATACAACATGTAGTGTTTTGAAATTAGGTACAATTTTTTGTTAACTTTTATTTTTATTTTCATAAAGTTTACAAATTTTAGTTTTATTAAAAAGTTTTATTAAAAACATTTTTAAAAGTTTTATTTTTATTAAAAATTTAAATAAAATTAAAAAGGTTACAAACGTTTTAAACTTTTTATAAAATAAAACTTGGTAAAATATTTTTATAAAGTTAGTTTAAAGTTTTTATAAAAAAATTTTTGTAAAGTTTTATTTTTATTTTTATAAAGTTTATATTTTTATTTAATTAAAGTTTTATTAAAAACGTTTAAAACTTTTATAAAAATAAAAATTTGTAAAATGTTTTTTAATAAGTTTATTTAACATTTATTAAAAATTTTGTAAATTATTTTTATTTTTACAAAGTCTATTTTTATTTTTAAAAAATAAACTTTTTATTTTATTTTCCATTTTTAAAATGTTTTAAATTAAATTTCTAAAAATTCTTTTAGTTTAATGTGTTTAATAAAAACTTTATAAAATCTGTAAACTTTATAAAAATAAAAATAAAACTTTACAAAAACTTATTAATAAAAATTTTAAACAAACTTTATAAAAATACATTTTAAATTTCTTTATTTTTATTAATTTTTTGATAAAATTAAAAAGTTTACAAACATTTTTAACTTTTTACAAAAAATAAAACTTTGTAAACTGTTTTTATTAGGTTGATTTAACGTTTTTGTTAAAAAATTGTAAATTGTTTTTATTTTTATTTTTATTAAGTTTTACAAAGTTTATTTTATTAAAAAAATTTAAAATTTTTATTTTTATTTTCCCTTTTTAAATATTTTTAATAATTATTTGTTTTAAGTTATATTAGCTTAATGCGTTTAATTAGATCAATCAATGGTTAGTTTTGGGATTATGAAAGAAATTATACTAAAAGGACAACTAAATGATGGTTTTATACTATAGGGACAACCATGCTGAAATTTTGTTCCGTTTTGGCAATTTTCCCAAAAAAAAACTGGAAAGAAGATAAATTGTCTTCTAACAAAGTAAAAAGACTACTAAGGTTTTGTTTTAATTAAATTATGTATATACCATCTAAAATAATTTGTCTAATAAAATAACTATGGTTATTAGAGCATCTCCAAAAACACTTTTTATTTTGAAGTTTATCAAACTTTATATTTGAAGTTTTAAAGTGTTCTTCTCTAAAAGTACAATTTCAAAACTAACTTCAAAATTATTTGTATTTTCTCACTATAGTTTTTATATTTTCACAACTAATATAAATTTATAAAATTTTATAAATAATTAACACATATATAAAAATATTACAGAAATATTAATTAATAAAAACTTACATTAAAATATAAAACTAGAAATAAAATACATAATTAAATATTAAACTACAAGCAAAATACCATATTATTTCCGTAATGTTTCCATATGTAATCAACTAGTGCATTTCGAAATAATAAATGACTCTTTTTATTTTTAATTTGTAGATTACAAGCTAAAAATTATTGATTATTAAATGTTGTTGCAATATTTAAATTTCTATAATAATTATGTCTTTATGTACCTTTTTGAAAGGTTTTTTATTAAGTTTATTTTATAATATTCTTGTTGTCTAGTTTTACTTTTACAATTATATAAAGATTTTTTTAAAAAATTATTTAATTTTATGTTAAAGCTTAAATTTAATAGAAATTAATCTGACATCTATGAAATATAAATTTTCTTAAAGATTAAAATGAGAAATGAGAAAATATTTAATAATCATAAGTAGAATGTGTAATTGTAGAACCAAAATGCAAATAAAAAGATGAAACTTCAAATTTGAAGTTTTGAAGTTTTTTTTTAAAGCAAAAAACTCTATATTTAAAGTTATATAATATATTTTGGAGATGTTCTTAGAACTTATGATGAATCTTCTATATCTTTGATTATCAGAAAAGAAAAAAATATTATTACATTATGATATCATCAAAGAAAAAAAGAGACAAGTTCACTGGCCACTAGACTAAAGAAGACTTTTTAAATTTTGGCATCCCTTGAAAACTTAATATCTTCTCGCACTGAATCTTTTTTGGAAATGGTTTTTTGGGTCAACAACCAGCTCTTCCTTTTTAGACTCATTTATCGCAGGGAGTGCTTAATTTTTTTTTTCATCTTTTTTTATTAAAAAATTAAAAAAATCAATCGCGTACCACCGCTTGTCAGTGGAGTCCGCAAACAAAACAACCAGCGCTGGTTAAACAAACAACAAATCATGTGTGGCTTATATTTTTTCTGGGACCTATTCATTGTTTAATATTTTTTTTTTAACTCTGGATAATTATGCTATTACAAACTATGAGAATGTTACAGACGATTTTACAGTCGACAATTCTACCCGTCACTGACTGCATCACCTTATCTGAACCACCCTATCATATCCATGCCTGACGGTACTCCTTGCGCCATACTGCAGAACCTCTTGTAAGCTTTCTCTCCCTTAATTCGCATAATTTCGTCTTCACTGGGATTCGAAACCCAGACCTCCTAGTGTAGAAGCATTAATGAACCCTTAGTCAAACCACTGGACCAAGGGGGCTTCCACAGTTTAATATTTTTTTCTAAACA
The DNA here is from genome assembly GCF_000801105.2 of Raphanus sativus. Classification (NCBI taxonomy): domain Eukaryota; kingdom Viridiplantae; phylum Streptophyta; class Magnoliopsida; order Brassicales; family Brassicaceae; genus Raphanus; species Raphanus sativus. The sequence continues at coordinate 35,329,984 of NC_079516.1, read as the reverse complement.
CTCCCTATAAGCAATTGCCGTTAATGATGCCCTATGTCACGGCTCTCTACAGCCGCCTTCTTAATTAGTCTCTTATTCAAAAAAGAGACACAGATTTTGGCTCCTTCAATTGCACATAATTTTTGATCAAAATATTTTTTTTTTAAAGGAGAGATAATTATTGAGTTTGAATGGTCCTTTGAATGTATCGTGTTGTAGACCCGATGAGAGTTATAGTTTTGTACAGGAGAGAAATTAGGGTTTCACGGGTTCGACTTGCGACACAGGTCAGTGACACGAGTGTGGAAAGCAATGTCCAGCCGATTTTCCGCACATGCTTTAACTTCCAAAAAGGAACTCACGAAAATGGTACTTCCTCCAGATTTTTAGTACCCCTTACGTATGTTACACTCAACATGCACCAACTGATTCTTGATATTATCACTAATTACTTTTTGTTTACATCTAAATAAATCAAACCTTCTCCACTAGTTTCCCTCACGTTAACTTTCTTGTTTTTCTGAACAGTTATATTTCATTTTGCTCTGTTGTTTGATATCTAATTTTACAGAAACAAATGGGTGGATCTGAAATTTCAAGATTAGAGGAGAAGATTGATGTAGGGTTCGTCAAATTGTTTGAAAATAATGATGTGTTTGTATGGTTTAGTCAGAAAATTCAAGAGCCCCTTAAGGTCGAACTTAATATTCATCTCAACAAGCCCCCATAAGCTTAGTCAAATGTTCCAAATATTCAGATTAATTGTTGTGGTTGTAGGTTGAGTTCAAGAAATTAAGGAGTGTAAAAGAGCAAAGCATGATAAAGCCAGTGTCAGAGATAGAGACTACTCATGATGAGGAAAGAGAGGAAGAGAAGTTAGAGAAGCAATTACAAGCTTGGAGAGATAACCCTTCATGGATAGATCAGCCTCCTAATGTGCAGGTAAGAGAGAAATCTAAATACTTTAGATTTGACATATTTCAGATCTTTCAAAATTTCCTCAAATTTTGATGTTTTTTCAGGTGAAATCACAAAATGGTTTGTTTTGCCATTTGAATGCAGAGTTTAACGTGGGATTGCCTCCTAAGTCAGTCTACAAAATTTTCACTCATCCAGACAACAAACGATACTTCAAAAACATCAAGGTGTTTTGCATGGTCTTGTCCTGTATGATTCGAATGGTGTAAGTAATACTTGAGGCAGTTAATTTTAATCCAAAAACAGGAATGCATATCAAGAAAAGTTTTGATGGAGGATGGACCAATGCAGACCGTGGAGGTGAAGCAAGCCGCGGCCTGGAAGTTCCTTTGGTGGGCTGGAACTTTCCCTATACATCTAATTGTCCAAGAAAACCGAAAACATCTCATGGTATATCACCTTACAAGAATTGTTCTGTCTTTACAAATTAAAATTTTGATTTTATCTCTTTGTTATTTTGATGGAAGTCAAATTACAAGCAAGAGAAAACAATGTTCATGAAAGTGTTTGAGGGCTGTTGGAGGGTGGAGCCATTGTTTATAGACGAACATTTGTGTGATCGTTTGAAACCAAAAACACAAGAAGACTACGATAGTTGTACCAACGGACGAGGAAGGGTCGGGTCGAAGGTGACAATGGATCAGATGTTTCAGCCTTCTGCTATTCTTACACCACCTCCTCTTTCTTGGTACATTCGTGGGATCACCACTAAAACAACGGAGAGTATGATTGAAGATCTTTTTGCCGAAGCTGCTAGGATCCGAGGAGGAGGCCGTGACGATGATCAAGGAAGAAACGACAACGAGTTGGAGAAGAGGAAAGTTGAGGACATTAAGGAGAGATGGAGATCGAGAAGGGGTAATGGGAGGAGATTTACCAATCGGAGGAAGATTTAAACCTTATATAAAAGAAACATCCACTCAGTGATTGCAATGATGTAGTACTTTGTTAATCTCATCGTAGTTCCAATGGCTTGAGATAAAATCCGGCATAGAGGGTGTTTAAGTATCTGTATCCATCAGGCATCCATATATCTTGACAAATCATTATTAATTATAATAATTATATCCTCCAAATAGTGATTATGTAATGACATTAAGTTCTGGTTTAACCACACTAGAGGCGACAATAATAAAAATCAGACATTGCGATTTTACTGTTCTAGTTCCATATGAATTATGATTCTTTGTCAACAAAATTTTGATTCCAAAAATTAAAAATAAAACTCATGATTATACGATTAGGGCACGGAAATTTGTTATTTTCTCTTCTTTAAGTAGGCCATACGTAGTTTACAAAAAAAAAAGTAGGCCATACGTAAAGAATTTAGAAAAAAAGAGCTGTTAGAAATGCGATTCAACTTGGGAACTAATGAGAATAAGTTACAAAATATCAGTTTTTACTACTTAAATTTATTTCTTAGTCAATATGGAGATTACATTTGTATTTAATTATAGGAAGTAATTAATATGTGGATTAATGGGTGTAGTTACATTTTAATGGCTCTCGATGATTGATAAGTAAGAACGCACACAACCACCAGTTTTTGGGCTGAAGCAAACATCATATCGGGGATCTGCTATGAAACAAGCCACTTTGGAGACTCGGGTGAGTCAACAAGACGAGCAGACACCATCTTCAGATTATTCGCGGATTGACTCAGAATTTTCGAATGTTGAGCCTACTACATCTGTGAGACGCTTACGAAGCAAAAAAAAAAAACAGTGAAGAGGAGAGAGGAAGAGCTTCGTATAATAATGGCTCAAGAAAGGTTTTTGCTAATGCTGTTTTAGAGGTTTTGAGATAGCGTAACTAGCTCTTTAGGGCAATAATTACAGATTCTCGTAGCTATAACTACTGCATATCAAATTGTCAGAACTACGTACAGAGCTAAAACTAAAGGTAACGACAGTATTAGAGTAAATCAATTGAATGGTTTAGGTTGGTTAAAATGTCTGTTTGTATTGAACCGTGTAAACCGGAATCAGCTCATACTATAAGGGTTGACTTCCTTCTTTCCTTTTCATTAACGAGAATAACTGACTTCGGTTTACACGGTTCAATACAAACATACATTTTAACCAACCTAAACCATTCAATTGATTTACTCTAATAGACGGGATTACCAATTAACAAGTGACCAGGAGCTTCTTTTCCACATCCTTAATTAAATTTTGTTTTATCGCTATACAAGGCATTTTCCCTAGCCAAAAAGGAGCACGCGCTTTGATGGGTGTTGATTCCCTAACATGCATCATTCAACCATTTATTGAACAATTAGGTCTCCTTTCCTCATGAAGGTCTTGCTTGTACGTCACATAATTCACGAGAACCGGAGTGCCCACTTCATTGTTTCACCATACGAAGTACTTAACGTACACAACTCTCTCAATATGCAGATACTTTAACTACCTTTCCACAAACCATAATATATACAATCTGTAGATCGTCATTGATTCTTGCCATCATCTGATAAGCATTAGTTTTTGTAGACTAATTAACTTTCGAATAGAGATGGGTGTATTCCCTGGATTTGGTGGCTGGATCAATCAGAATATTCAACAGCCCCTTAAGGTCAGTTCATTTCCACCAATCAAAAGACCCTTGGAAGTCTAGTATATAGGTTAATTAACTGCAAAGATCAGATCATGATTATGTTTGTCGTTGTAGACGACGTCCAAGAGATCTAAGAATGGTAAATCTAGTTCAGTTTCAGAAGAAGATAGGTATATTCAGGGACCATGGTATTGGGATCCTGATTTAACCCCTAAAGAAAAGGTAATAGTAAATCAGCAATAAATATCAAAAATACTTGTGTTGGTGCTTAATTACGCAAATGAGATAACGATTCTTCTTGTTTTTTTTGTAGGCCGAATCCTTGGAATTAGACCATGTTAAATCTATGCCACTGTTTACCACCGATCCTAGGTACTATGACTTGGATGAACTGGTGAGGCAAGACAGTCTTTGGAATTCTGAATATAAAAAACATCCATGGAACGGTGCACCTGCTAAGGTGAAGGTAACATCAACGAATAATTTTTAAAAAGGTTTAATTCTTTGGTTTGTTCTATTAAGTAGTTCAAAATATGTTGCACTAGTTGTAAAAAAAATTTGTTTGAATAAAATTTTACATTCATTCAAAAAAAAAACATCAACGAATAAAACATAATCACTCAATACTCGTGGAATATATTTTTGTTTGTTTTTATAGGAAATTCTAGAATTTAGGAAACTTGATGATCTTGAAACGTCTTTTAACTTTTTTTTTTAAAGGTGAAAACAAAAAAGGGTCTTTGCCATTTAAACATAGATTTCACATTGGGATCTCCTCCTCAAGCTGTCTTCGAGATGTTCACTAATCCTAGAAATCTGGGAGTCTTCCATTCAATGGGGAAGTACAAGAACCATTGGCGCACACGTTTGGTTTGTTTTACTCACTAGTTGTATGACTCGAATTTAAGAATCAACTATCAGCAATAATTGAGAGTGTGGTCTTTTTAATTCCTTTGAAGGACACAATAGCAACAAAGGTTTTAAAGAAGGATGGACCAAGGCAGATCACGGAAGTGGAAAAGGTTTTGAGATGGAAGATACTTGGGTATAATGGGACTATCCCAATACATTTAATCATCGATGAAAACCATCAAAAAGTTACCGTAAGAAAGCGTCTCTATATTCCTCACCACAACCTATTTGTTTTCGTTCATTTTTAGGTGAACTATAATTTGTGTTATTGGTTAGGCAACATATAAGAAAGTGAAAGTGAAGCACATGAAAGTGTTTGAGGGTAGCTGGAAAATGGATCCACTGTACGTAGATCAGGAACGGTTGTGCAAGTCTAGGTCGCGGATTAGTGAAGAAGAGTACAAAAAATGTAGCGGCGGTAAAGGAAGGATTGGCTCAAAGGTGACAATGGAGCATATATTTGAGCCATCTTCTCTTCTTAATGTGCCACCGGTTTCTTGGTTTATCCGTGGTATCGCCGTCAAAGTCACCAAGACTTTGATCCAAGATCTTAGAGAACATGTAATCATGATAAACAAAATGGAGGTCTTGGACCCAGCTGGCGGTAAATAAACAAAAAGAATCAAGTATTAAATGTTTGGATTATATTGAATGAGGATTAATATCTAGCCATCCATGTCACTAAAGACAATCCACCAATCAGTACACAATTTATGTAAATGCCATCTGGATTATATTGAGTGAGGATCAATATCTAGTCATCCAGGTCACTAAAGATAATCGACCAATCAGAATACAGTTTATGTAAATGTAATTTTCTAATTAAATAATAAATTATTTATTAGTTTAATATATATTTTCTCCTAATACGTTTTGAAGTTTTAGTCTATACTACATCCCTAAAACCTTTTCAAGACTGTAACCTCTGGATGACGAATTAGGTTCCGAATGGTAAAAGCAGTCTAAGCGGTGCAGATCATGCAGATCAAACGGATTATGCATGATAGATGTATATCAAGCGGATCACGTGATTTATTATAACTATTAATGGCAAAAACAGTTTGAAAATACAGATCCTATATTTAAATAAGGAAAATGATACAAAATATCAAAACACATCATATATACACAATATATAAACAAAAGTAAAATAATTTTACAAAGATATTTTGATTTGCCTACAAAATCATAATAGTACTATACAGTATACTGTTTTCTTAGATACTTCTGTTTTACATTAATTATATAAATATTTGTATACAAAAAATATTTTTTGAAATTAGTAATATATATATATATTATGTATTTTTACTATGTATGAATTAAAATGTTAGATATTTTCTACTTTCAGTTAGTACATATATATACTTTATAATTTATATTTACATGCATTGATTATAGGTAAAACTATAAAAATATACTAAAGATATAAAGATCTTTGATTAAATCTGCTAATATTTTCAATGCATTAACATATTTATTTTGTCATGCATTAACATATTTATTTATTTATTATTTATTTTTATTTTTTTAGATTACTTCCATTTCACTTTCCCTTCTCAAAAGGAGCATTCTTTACAAAATAGTGCAGGAAATAAAGAAAAGAACAGAAAAAGGAAAGGCTAATCCTTGTACAAATCGAATGAAACGCATGTGAAGCTTGTAATATCAGTTTTGAAACTGCGAAAACCAATGAGATAAATAGGTGGTTGTATCTCCCGATGAAATCCGTACGGTCGTAGAAAGGCTTGTTCGTTGGTTGCCGAGTGGTTCTCTGTCCAAACCCAAGAGTCTCGCTAGAAGTTGAAGATGAATTTCCTTAGTAAAACTTGAGAAGGCTTGGACGACTGATTAAATAATCTAGATTTCCTTTCTCTCCAAAGAAAATAGATCACACTTTGAAATAAGAGCTTGATTATACCTTTAACCTTCTTGGGGAAAGAAGCCGATATAATCCAACTCGCAAAATCGGAGAAATTTGTGGGAGGATTGATTCCACTATGCACGAAGGCTGCTGTCCATAATTCAGATGAATAAGAACAATTGAAAAATACATGCTGCATACTCTCATCAGTCACTCCGCATAGCAAACACGCAGACGGAACCACCATTTCCCAATGTCTCAGTCTGTCTCTTATTGCTAACCTCTCTCGTAGTAGGAGCCAAGTGATGAAGGAGTACTTGGGAACTTTTTCTTTGAACCAAACCACCGTAAACCAAGGAACTGGTGGAGGGGGAGGGTTAAGTCTTAGCCAAGTTTTTGAAGAAGAAAAGCCTGTAGTAGATTCTGTTGGTGAAAGCTGCCACTCATAAAAATCATGTTCATCAGAGTTAACATTGGGAGGTAGGAGAGGGAGGCAGTTCCGAAGCAGACATAGCAGCGGGTGTCTACTATTCGAAACCCTCCAGGCACCATCTTTCACTGTGTCACAAACCCTTGAATCTGTCGGAATACCGAAGACTTGGGGGCCTAAGACACCTACTATCGCCAAAAGAGAGCCAAGCCCAGTCCAGTTGTCATGCCAAAAGGAGGCACGATTCCCAGATTTAACGGTGCAAGTAATAAAAGGTCTGGCTGTGTCTCGCAGATTCATCAGCTGTCTCCATATTTATTTTTATCCTTTACATGTAACATATTTAGTTTTTATTCTAATTTAATACATACACTAGATTCTGACCCGCCCGATCGGGCGGGTTATATTCATTCAAAAGTAACTGTAATTGACATATAAAGAAATGAATTAGTCAGTGTAAATTTGTTTTTTGGTCATAATCTTGTGTAAGCTTTTTGATACAATAGGCTGTGGTAAACGGGGGTTAGAATCAAAGAAACTGATATTTCTATTATTTTTTATTACTATAACTCGGTACTCAGAGGAACATTATTCAAATAACTATAAATTGCATAAAACATTGAAGACGATATTTATTGTTATAGTCGAGTTTTACTTCTTAGTTGGTGTATATCCATAATTACAGTTAACCATATCAATCTAAGATTTTTTTTTCGAAAAAAGAAAATAATATCTTAGTTTTTTTGCCTAAATATTTTCGGAAATATTTTTCCTTAGTTTTGTTTCTGTTTAGACTTGAATGTTAAGTGAGACAAAAATAATTTTGTCGTTTAGCTTTTTTTTAATAACTTAAGTTTATAAATTATTTAAGATACCAACAAAAGAAGTATCTCCGAGTATTTATAAATATTGTAAAATTTCTTATAACTGAATTTGTATTATCATGTGATTTTATTTAGAAGTGATCATGGACTAATCTTTTAGTATAGATCCTTTTCATTATGGTATAACTTTTTTTGATTATTGATATCAGTGTTACCTATTACTTGTACATGTTTTTCGTAATAAGATAGATTAGCAATATAATCTCTTATTAACTTGGTTTTAGAATATGTCATTTGTTTTTTTATACGTTAATAAATTTTATTTGAATTAATCCTTTAGATATGACTATATTAGAAACGTGTAAAAGACCTCATATGGGTGTGACAAAATTTTGATATTTTTCTTTGTTTGATAAAATTTTGAAGTTATATATGATATAAAGGTGATAAAATACGAAATAACTATAGTTTCAGTCTATAAACGCATGTGATATCTAAAATTCTAAAGATTAGTTCATCATGACAACTATAAAGCAATCTTTCAAATTTCTCTACAAATACGAACTAATTTTGTATATGATAGATCAACTTGTAAATATGAGCGTATAATAACAAATAAGTACATTTATGTTACAATCTATCAACCCACACTAATATGATCTTACCAAAAAAAAAGATTGAATAACATGTATAGCATTTATAAATGTTACGAAGTTATAGTACACGATAAGAGATGAGTTATAAAGTCATAATGTTATGAATATTGTGTGATGTATATTATGGAATGTTCTAGATTTACTTGTTCCCTACTCCAAGTTACTTGTTCCCTACTCCAAGTTATTAGACTTTGTCTCCAAGTTATGTAATCCTATATAAGGAACTCATTACTCATGGAATAATAACAATTCATTCATCTCTAAGCTATACGGCTCTCTCTCTCTCTCTCTCTCTCTCTCTCTCTTTTTCTCTCTTTAGTTCGATCTATTCAAATACAAGAACACTAGGATTAGAACACGTTATCAGCACGATCCAGCTCCAAGATCAACCATCAATGGTTTCTAAGAAAGGAACCAAAGAAAAGATCGGCAAAGTTAAAGGTTTCTAAAAGAGGAACCAAGGAGAAAAGATCGGCAAAGATTAAGGTAAGATCTCAAGAACCCTAATCTTTACTTGTGGTTCAAGCAATTCGGATTTCAAACTTCTCTTCATCTTAAATCCGATTTAAAAGGTTTTGCGATTTGATTTGGTTGATTTTAGTTCTTGTTTTATTTTAAAATCAAAACCCTAAACCCTAAAATATAAAGCATGTGATTACATGAATTTCGTTTTGTATGGACAACAAGTGATACCCCTTTAAGGATGACACGCTATATTTCCAAACAAAACATAAGGTTAATGTTTTCCACATCTTTTGGTCGATGATGCACACCATAGTGTGGCTAGACCATGATTTTCTTTTAAGTCAATGATGCATACCAATAGGTATGACTAGACCATATGAAGTAAAGGTCGATGATACGTACTCTTAAGTACGATTAAACCATAAAATAAAATCAATGGTCGATGATGTTCACCCTCAGGTGCAACTAGATTTTTCACCCGTGATTCACGGTGATCATCCACGATGATCCGCGTTGATCTATGATCCATGATGATCTTCGATGATCCGCGATGATCTACGATGATCAGTGATCCAAGGTGATCCACGGTGATCCTCGATGATCCACAGTGATCCACAATCACCGGTGATGGATGATGCGCACCATAGTGCAGCTAAATCACGATCCGTTTTATTTGGTCGAGGAAGTGTACCGAATGGTACTACTAGACCATTAAACCGCATGGGGCGATGTAGCATACCATATGGTATGGCTTGACTATGCACTCGTCCATCCCACTATTTTCAAGGGATTTATAAATCAAACAAGTTGATTAAGAGATGGATGAGTTATGAGAAAGTAAATTTCTAAAGAGAATGCAAACTGGCCGTATGACCCTCTTATTTGTTTGCTGGCAATGTGATTTAATTGTGTAATAGCCGAATGGCATTGGTCACACAAGCCATATGACTTTATTGTTTACATACTGGCCGAGTGCCTTTTATTTCTTGGATAGCCAATGGCATCAGAAATTGTATGTACTAACACAAATCATTTTGATATGTTTCAGATGTCGAGACTCCATCACTCGGATTACCCAGCCCTTGATCTCAATGGAGACAATTACCTTGATTGGGCGATGAACACTTCAGCCGATTTAAAGTCTAAAGGACTTGGGAAGTGTATCAAATACGGCAATGATACCCTTGCATATGAACGGCGTAGAGCTGTTTTGATAATGAGAAAGCATCTCGTGAAGGATCTGTATGATGAGTGCAGTTACATCAACGATCCTTACGATCTCTGGTTGAGATTGAACACCATGTTCTTCGAGCCATTACTAGATGAGTCCATGAAAGAATGGAAGGCTCTGAGGTTCCAGGATTATGAATCCGTGGATGACTATCACTTTGATCTTATGAGAATCACCTAGTCTTAAACTATGTGGTGAAGTGATAACAAACTATGACTTGTTAAGCAAGACTCGTGACACGATCCATTCAAAGGAAGTGTTGTTATCACAGAAGGCTAAAGGTTTCACAACCTATTACGACCTTCTCTCATACCTTTCAGCTCTTGAGGAAAAGAAGCAGAAAAGGAAAGTCAACCTCGACAAACTCGACTATGTTATGGAGATAAGTGCCGAGTATCAATGTGAGATGATATACGGTGATGCTGAAGAAGCTAAGAAAAGAAAATTCGGGTGGACTCATATAGATGATGAGATTGGTTTATTCATTGAATAGAGAACCAAATGTGAGCCACGTCCAAGATGTTATTATGGACTGGCCGGCTATTGTTTAAGCCTTTTGACATTCTGATTTCATACTTATGATTTGGTGTTTTCTTTTAAATATAATTTGTCATTCAAATTTCATAGCATTAATAAAAGTTTTTCTTTTATCTTGATTGATTTGCTTGAAAAATATTTTTGATTGACAAATGAGAATGAAAACTCGAGAAGAGTATGTCTAGACCACCACGCCTAAGGCATGGCCTTAAGAGGCACGAAATTTATCACCTAAGACTCATTGAGAGAGACCCAAAATCCCCACTGGCCGTGGACAAGGATACCACAATAACCGTGGTTGTAGATCCAATCATGGTCGAGGAGGGAGTAAAGGTCGAAATGGCATTACAAGCCACATCAAAATGGTTTCAATAATAAACCAATGGGCAAAGTAAAGAAAAAGGAAATGTTCCTTTAGCTAATGAAATTCGCCAAAGGCATACATATAAAAGGGGTCGAGACTACATTCTCCCTACTGATCTAATACTATGCTAAGGATCAGTGTGATAAGGCATAAAAGCCTAGGTAACCAGTAAGGTTCACCAATGAATTCATACACTTTATGGCATGACTGGATTAGCCATCCTGGTCCGAACTTGATGCAAAGTTTAAAATTACTAAGGCACAAAGAGTTATCCCATAAGATCTCACGTTGTGAAACATGTACACAAGGGAAACTCAGTAGGCTTCATTGTTCCAAGCAACACGAAAGTATAATCTGATCATAAGGGTAGTGAGGACAAACCCCTTAACATGACCAGACCACAAATTCGTGTAACATGGTCTAAAACCATGCTGGCCGTCCAAGCATTACGTTTAAGTGAGGACAAACAAACGTATTTTATAGCATGTTCATGAGGGGGAGAATAAACACTCCGTGTGGTCCATGACCATACTATAAAACCCGAACATGATAAGCCTGGCCGAAGGCCATAAGGCAAAATAGCTTGGCCGTATAAGACATAACCTATAAGGTTGAGACTTCAAAAGTCTATAAGCTTGGGTACACCACAAGAATACATGTATGAAAGATAAGATACATCAGGCCATATAAAGTGAGCATAGATATTCCCGTCTAAAGATGATAAAGGGTCATAATCCAGATATAGACCATCCTAAGACTTTATGGATAAACCACCACATACCTATGTGCCATCTAGGATGGAATACCTCATCTAAGGATGAGATGAAAATCAGGAATATATGTTGGATAAGAGAACATGATCTTTCTCCCACGAATTCAATGAGACCATGAGCCAAACAAAGGTGATCATATTGTGGCCAAGGTACACTGATTACATACAAGATGAATCCGACTATCCAACATCATGGAGAAAGCTATAAGCTGGTAAATAGAAAGTAAAAGTGGAATGGTTTTAACCATCCAAGTCTTGGCAAAGATCCTCGGACCAGATATATATGTACTGGACATCCATAAACAAAGAAAGAATGATAGCCAGACAGACCCGAAAGAATGACTAAGTCATACCAGCTTAGCACCACTATATAAATGTCCTAGTAGAGACATAATCAAGTTGCTGTAAAAGTCTATAGAAGATAGACCAGAATGTTCCATATATAATGAACCACGGATAGAAAAGTTAAGGTGCTCATAATGATAGATCCGGGTTCATGAAAGAGAAACCATACTAGACAATGAGATAAGACCGGCCGGTCCTAAGGTACAGGTATCATACAATGTAGCCTTGCAAACTACAAAGTATTCAATGATCCTGATAATAATAAAATCTCAATCGATTGTATCATGTCTAGAACGCGATAGAACGCGATGGAACATTATATAAGGTGTCGACACATACACACACTCATAAGTGATAAAGAGAAAGCACTTGAGCATAAGAGATATGCGAGGATCACTAACCCACGTAAGAGTACTCATCATAGAGAAATAAATGGGACGTGGAGTTATAGTAAAGAATGAATATGATGGGCTTATTGGCCAAATACATAAGATAGACGCCATCTAACCAGTGAACAGATGAGTCTTGTGAGGAAAAGAAAATCGTGAGCAGTAGAACATGAAAATACAAACAAGTGGTCGTACATGTTGCTACATGAAGCATTCAATGGAATGGCTAAATCACACAAGGATACTCACAGGGACTAAGGAACAAGGAAATAAGTTCCTATGTGGTGAATGCTACTACCCAATATCGAAATTGATAAATATCTGGGCATATAAGAAAGATGTAGTAGACAATTGATATCTCACTGGATATATATATAAAGGTAATATAAAATACCTTGAAAAATGAGAAAGAAGTTCTCATAGAACAACATCGTTCCTGCGTTGTTCATGGACTGAAATGCAGCTGCATGCGTGTATGTACACATGATATGATAAGACTAAGTGATGCTTAGTAGAAAGTTCTAGAAGAACGTTTCAGATCAGTCCATATAGTAGTCAATATATTCCTTGTGTTTATAATTAAAGAAAGGATGATTAAGATGATTGATTCTTGGAAAGGCTATGAAGAGACTACGATGATCTATAGTAGAGATCATTAGCCGTATATGAATGTTGGGATCTATGATCTAACGTACTAAGAATAGATTGATCAAATGGTCTGAGAATCCATCAGATTCACGACCAAAGGGAACCATACCGACTAGGATCATGTCCGACCTAGTTCGACCTTAATCATCATTGGTCCCGACCAATCCATCCCGTCCAGCTTGTTCCGACCAGTTCCTCTAGGTCTTAAATCCGACCTAAACCATCCAAGTGAGAGGAACGTCCTATTGACCAAAAAGTGGCTTAGTTTTGATTAAACTTCAAACTATAACACAATAGCCACTTCATGAACAGACCGTGGACATATACTAAAAGTTCATAAAGAGTTTTGGTCAAAGGATATGAATAAGATATATAGTGGACAAGAACATAATCCGGATGGATTATGGATGATGTCATGATCCGGACAGATCATGGACATACAAAGACATTCATGGTCGAATTTATCTAAGAGAGATAAACCATATGATCCGAATGGACCATGAATATCATGAAAGCATTTTGCTGATGCAGGTTACCAGTCCGATCCACACAGTGCTAAGTCCCAAACCGGCTATGTTTTCACATATGGAGGCACGACCATTTCTTGGAGATCAGTTAAGCAGACTATATCAGCCACATCATCCAATCACTCAGAGATATTGGCGATCCATGAAGCAAGCAGATAGTGTGTCTGGTTGAGACTCATGACACACCATATTCGGACAACATGTGGGATAACGGATGGTAAAGACGAGCCGACCGTTCTTTACGAAGACAATGCGGCCTGCATAGCTCAGCTCAAAGATGGTTACATCAAGGGTGACAAGACTAAGCATGTTCTCCCCAAGTTCTTCTTCACCCACGATCTTCAGAAAGAAGGAGAGGTCAAGGTCCTCTAAGTCAGATCCAGCAAGAACTCAGCCGACCTCTTCACTTAGGCATTACCAACATGCACGCTCAGGAAGCTTGCAGCAGATTGGTATGCGATCACTGAGAAGCCTTCAGTGATGTTCACTTCAGGGGAAGTAATGCGGCTGTACTCTTTTTCCTATCCATGGCTTCCCGTTTTTACCACATTGGGTTTTTGGGTTTACCATGGAAAGGTTTTAACGAGGCAGTATTCCAAACGCATTACAAACTCTAGACGGTTATGGCATTACAATCTCGGTTTTTAACGAGATAGCATCTTACACGCATAATGGACATCAAGGGGAAGTGTTATGAATATTGTGTGATGTCTATTATGGAATGTTCTAGATTTACTTGTTCCCTACTCCAAGTTACTTGTTCCCTACTCCAAGTTATTAGACTTTGTCTCCAAGTTATGTAATCCTATATAAGGAACTCATTACTCATAAAATAATAACAATATATTCATCTCTAAGCTATACGGCTCTCTCTATCTCTTTCTCTCTCTCTCTTTTTCTCTCTTTAGTTCGATATATTCAAAGACAAGAACACTAGGATTAGAACATGTATAACTTTATAAGAAAGAAGTATATTTAATTTAAAATCTTACAAAACAATAGTTAGATCCAAGGGAATGTTTCTGTTTTAATAAGATAGATATATTAATACAATCAGATAAAGACGAAGAATGGATCTTTTTATCATTTGATCGACACATAATATAAGAGAGGTGTGACGAACAGTTTTCTATTGTCATTTTGATGATTTTTTTTCACCTAATATCTTATATACAAAATTACGAGTGCATTAATGAAGCGAGCTCATGCAGAAATGAGATTATTGAGAACATAGTCGATGAGAATTTCGTGATGGTTCAGCGCGGACGAGTGAGATCGGAGAGATCAGGAAACAGACCAGAAATCCGATTCTGGAAGAGCTTGAGAGTTAGTAGTAAGAGCCACGAGGTTGTGAAGATCGGCAGGAAGTTTCCACGAATCCCTGTCGTTTTTTAGCTATATCTATTGAAGATTGTAGACAAGAATTAGGACTATCGGTTTAGATAGGAAGTAATTAGGATTTGGTTTAATCCGGTTTAGTCACTTGATTGTAATCATACCGGGTCTTTCTCTCTTTAGCTGTCACGTGTGGTTTGTGCGTGTGACTTGAGCTAACTGTATCGGTATATAAGATCAGTTATGTTTCATAGGTGAGTTGACTCGATCTCAAGAGCTGATAGGTTTGTTAGCAGCGAGAGAGAGATACAACAGAGAGAAAGATCCAAGGTTCGATTGTAACAGCGGTGGCTCTGGTTTAAGAGTCGCCGGGAATAGTGATTGCTGGTTCAATCCCAGCTCCGGTGAGATATAGCGACCATACCTCGTTAACGGTGTGGTGCGGTGAACACCGGGTCAACATATCGAGTGTATTGGTTCTTGATCGTGATCGGAGTTTGAAACGTGAGGAAGAAGGAGATCGACTTTAACAAATTGGTATCAGAGCCCGGCTGCAGACGATTCGGCTGAGGGAAAAGTTCGATCAAGAAACCTGAAATCAACTGATTTCAGGATGGCGACTCACAAGTTCAAGGTGACGATGACAATGTTCGACGGGACTGGCGACTTCGGGATTTGGAAGAAGCGGATGCTCGCGAATCTCAGCGTACAAGGATTGAAGGATGTGCTTACTCCTCAGATCCAAGATTCGAAGGGTACGAAGGATGACGAAGATGAAGAGGCATCAAAGAAGAGGATTCAAGATGAAGTTGAAAGATCCGAGCGAGACGAGAAAGCGATGAATCTGATCTTTATGAGCGTAGGAGATCACGTTCTAAGGAAGCTCGTCAAATGTACTACAGCAGCTGAGGCGTGGGAGCTTCTTGACAAACTCTATATGGCAAAGACTCTGCCAAATAGAGTACACGCACAGCTCAAGGTTTACTCATTCCGGATGCAAGATACAAGATCGATCGACCAGAACGTGGACGACTTCCTGAAGCTCATAGCAGACCTCAACAATCTCAACATTGAGATACCAGAGGAGGTGCAAGCGATTCTACTACTCAACGCACTGCCAAACATGTATGATTCTCTTAAAGAAACCTTGAAGTATAGTAGGGAAGCTATTAGACTAGATGAAGTAGCAAGTGCGGCTAAGTCTAAGGAGATGGAATATAAGGATGCCCCTAGTTCTAGGACATCAGGAGAAGGGAATTTTGCTAGAGGTAGATCGGAGAATAGGTCCTCTAACAATTTTGCAGGTAAAGGAAAGAACAACAGATCAAGATCAAAGTCAAAAGATGGAAAAAGAGTATGTTGGATCTGCGGCAAAGAAGGGCATTTTAAGAAGCAATGCTACAAATGGCTTGACCAGAACAAGAATCAACATCAAGGTTCTGAAAAGGGAGAGTCATCTTTAGCCAAAGATGATGCGAAGGATCTCGTCGGCTTGTTAGTTGCAGAGGTTAATTCTATGGAGTCTGATAGAGATGAGTGGGTCATGGATACCGGCTGTTCTTTTCACATGACGCCAAGAAGGGATTTCTTCTTTGAGTTTGAGCCAACATCTGGTGGCAGAGTTTGTATGGCGAATAATACGATCATGGAAGTCAAAGGGATTGGGTCTATCAGGTTCGAGAACCCAGACATGACAACCTTCGTCCTTCACGATGTGAGATACATGCCTGGAATCTTACGCAATTTCATCTCGATTGGAAGCTTGGAGGAGAAAGGTTGTGACTTCAAAGGCTCAAACGGTATTTTTAAGGTGATCATGGGATGTACAGTGTTCATGAAAGGTATAAGACGTCAATCGCTCTACATTCTGCTAGCTACAGCAAGGACATCGGGGTTCGTCAGTGGAGAATCAAGCAACGCTACAGCTGGAAGTCAAGGTCAGTCTTCAGAAATTAAGTTGTGGCACAGTCGCATGGGTCATCTCGGGCAGAAGGGAATGGAAGTATTAGTGAAGAAAGGTTGTTTCGGAGATGTCAAGAATAAAGACATCAGTTTCTGCGAGGATTGTGTTATAGGAAAGACTCATAAAGTGAGTTTCGGTCCGGCACTACATGTTACTAAAGATAAGTTGGATTATATCCATTCTGATCTTTGGGGCTCACCAAACGTTCCACCAAGCTTGAGTAGAGCACAGTATTTCCTGACCTTTACAGACGACTTCTCCAGGAAGATTTGGATCTATTTCCTAAGGCACAAGAGTGAAGCGTTTGAATGTTTTGTTGAGTGAAAGAAGATGGTGGAGACACAGAGTGAGACGAAAATCAAGAAGCTTCGTACAGACAACGGACTTGAGTTTTGTAATCTCAGGTTCAACTCATTCTGCAAAGATGAGGGAGTGGTCAGACATCGAACCTGCACGTATACCCCGCAGCAAAACGGAGTAGCAGAGAGGCTAAACAGGACGATCATGAACAAGGTTAGAAGTATGCTCAGTGAAAGCGGTTTCGAGTTAAAGTTTTGGGCTGAATCAGCAGCTACAGCAGTGTATCTGATCAACAGGTCTCCATCGTCGGCAATTAACTTTGAGGTTCCAGAGGAGAGGTGGTCATCGGTGATGCCTGATCTAACCAACCTGAAAAGATTTGGATGTCTTGCTTTTGTGCATACAAGTGATGGGAAGTTAAATCCCAGAGCTAAGCGTGGCTATTTCACTGGATATCCAGATGGAGTAAAAGGTTTTAAGGTCTGGTTACAAGACGATAAGAAGGTGGTAATAAGTCGAGATGTAGTCTTCAAGGAAGACACAGTTTATAAGAATGATAAGAGTAAAACTTCAGAAAGCGGTCAGTCGGGAGAAGTTCCTAATCTGGTGAGATTGGAACTATCTGAAACAGGAGGAAGTGCTCCTGTAGGTGGAGCTACGGATAATGATGTCAGTGATGGGGTTGAGAATGGCACACCAGAGGATGAAGACGTTTCAGGAGAGTATCAGTTAGCAAAGGACAGGCCTAGAAGACAGATTGTTCCACCTAAGAGGTTTGAAGACTACGACTGTGAAGCGGCAGACGGTGAAGACATATACGCTTGCTATATATGCGACATGTCAGAAGATACAAGAGCAGAGCCAACTTCATGGAGTGAGGCTATGGATGATCCAGACAGTGACTTCTGGACAGAGGCAGCAGGAGATGAAATGATTTCTTTGAAGAAGAATGGGACATGGGTTTTGGTAGATAGACCGAAGGGTCAAAAGACGATTGGATGCAAGTGGGTGTTCAAGAGGAAGGCTGGAATCACAGGAGTTGAGCCGCCAAGATACAAAGGCAGGCTTGTAGCAAAAGGCTACTCTCAGAAGGAGGGCATAGACTTCCAAGAGATCTTTGCACCGGTGGTGAAGCATGTCTCGATTCGATATATTTTATCTGCGGTTGCTCACTTCGACATGGAGCTTCATCAGATGGACGTGAAGACGGCGTTTCTTCATGGGCTGCTTGATGAAACGATTTATATGGATCAACCCGAGGGTTTTATAGACAAGAAGTATCCAGAGAAGGTCTGTTTGCTTAAACGATCCTTATACGGACTAAAGCAGTCTCCACGATAGTGGAATAGAAGATTTGATGATTTTGTGAAGACGCAAGGCTATGTCAGAAGTGAGTATGATATGTGTGTTTACTTCAAGGTGGACGCCAAGGGAGTCTAGGTATACATGCTCTTATATGTAGACGACATTCTCATAGCTTCGATTGATAAGAGCAAGGTTGTTGAGTTAAAGAAGGTTTTGAGCTCAGAGTTTGAGATGAAAGATCTCGGAGAAGCTAAGAAAATATTGGGAATGGAGATTAGTAGGAACAGAGACAACAGAGAGTTGCGGATTTCGCAGGAAGACTATGTGTGGAAGGTGCTGTCGAAGTTTGATATGGATCAGTCAAAGCCGGTGTCAACTCCGATGGGTGCTCATTTTAAACTCAAGTCTGGAACTCCAGAGGAGTTAAAAGAGCAAGAAGGTCATATGAAGAAGATACCTTACCAGAGTGCAGTGGGGAGTATCATGTACTCAATGGTGGGTACCAGATTGGATTTGGCGTATCCAGTGGGTTTGATAAGTCGTTTCATGACAAAGCCACTAAAGGAGCATTGGCAAGCAGTGAAATGGGTTCTTCGGTACATAAAGGGAACCGTAGATACCAGATTATGCTATAAAGGAAAAGGAGAGTTCAGAATCAAGGGTTATTGTGATTCGGACTACAGTGCTGATTTGGATCATCGAAGGTCAATTTCTGGAATGGTGTTTACTGCAGGAGGTAATCCTGTGAGCTGGAGATCATCACTACAACCAGTGGTTGCTCTGTCTACGACCGAGGCTGAGTATATCGCGTTATCTGAAGCTGAAAGGAGGGAGTGTGGCTCAAAAGATTTGCTGAAGAATTGGGTTTTCCGCAGGAGTCAGTTGAGGTTTACTGTGACTCGCAGAGTGCTATTGCGCTGTCGAAGAACGCAGTGTTCCACGAGCGCACGAAGCATGTAGCAACAAAGTTCCATTTTATCAAAGACTTGATAAGCGCAGGAGAAGTTCAAGTTCTGAAGATTGCTACTGCGTACAATCCAGCCGATATTTTTACTAAGGTGTTACCAGTGTTCAAGTTTAGAGAAGCATTGAGGTTGCTTCGGGTTTCCAAGGAGTAAAGATTCAGAAGAGAAGAAGAGTTGCATCCGGTGAAGGCTGCAACGGTGGTCTGGTAAAAGGCGAGAGTAATGAAGTTATGAAGATGACTCAGTAAAGAGTTTTGAGAGGTATGTTTCGTTAAGTTTATAATGAGCATGGAAGGATTCTTGTCTAAGGTGGAGATTTGAAGATTGTAGACAAGAATTAGGACTATCGGTTTAGATAGGAAGTAATTAGGATTTGGTTTAATCCGGTTTAGTCACTTGATTGTAATCATACCGGGTCTTTCTCTCTTTAGTTGTCACGTTGTGCGTGTGACTTGAGCTAACTGTATCATTATATAAGATCAGTTATGTTTCATAGGTGAGTTGACTCGATCTCAAGAGCTGATAGGTTTGTTAGCAGCGAGAGAGAGATACAACAGAGAGAAAGATCCAAGGTTTGATTGTAACAGCGGTGGCTCTGGTTTAAGAGTCGCCGGGAATAGTGATTGCTGGTTCAATCCCAGCTCCGGTGAGATATAGCGACCACACCTTGTTAACGGTGTGGTGCGGTGAACACCGGGTATATCGAATGTATTGGTTCTTGATCGTGATCGGAGTTTGAAACGTGAGGAAGAAGGAGATCGACTTTAACATCTATGAGTTTAAAGATTCCGTGACAGGCACCATTCTACAATTTATTGAACACTTTGGTCACCTCTTTCCAACAGGAAGGTCTTTGCTTGTACGTCATATAATTCACGATAAATAAGCTGGTCACTTCATTGTTTCACCATACGAAGAACTTAACGTATACAATTCTCTCAAGATGCAGGGACTTTAACTGACATTCCACAAACAATAATATATCTTTAGATCGTCATTTTCTCTTACCCACATTGATAAGCACTACTTTTTGTAGACTAACTTTCGAATCGAAATGGGTATATTCCCTGGATTTGGTGGCTGGATCAATCAGAATATTCAACAGCCCCTTAAGGTCAGTTCATTTCCACCAATCAAAAGACCCCTGGAAGTCTAATATATATATATATATATCCGTTAATTAACTGCAAACACCAGATCATGATTATGTTTGTCATGTAGACGTCCAAGAGATCAAAGAATGGTAAATCTAGTTCAGTTTCAGAAGAAGATAGGTATATTCAGGGACCATGGTATTGGGATCCTGATATAAGCCCTAAAGAAAAGGTAATAGCAAATCAGCAAACAATATTAGATACTTGTGTTGGTGGTTAATTTTGTAAATGAGATAACACGATTCTTCTTGGGTTTTTGAAGGCTGAATCCATGGAAATAGACCATGTTAAATCTATGCCACTGTCTGCTACTGATCCTAGGTACTATGACTTGGATGAACTGGTGAGGCAAAACAGACTTTGGAATTCTGAAAAAAAACATCCATGGAACGGTGCACCTGCTAAGGTGAAGGTACAGCAAAGAATCAAACATAACCTGTCAATAGTCAATACTCGTGGAATATATTTTTTGTTTGTTTTTATAGGAAATGCTAGAATTTAGGAAAATTGATCTTGAAACGTCTTTTAACTATTTTTTTTGTTTTGAAGGTGAAAACAAAAAAAGGGCTTTGCCATTTAAACATAGATTTCACATTGGGATCTCCTCCTCAATCAGTCTCCGAGATGTTCACCAATCCAAGAAACCTGATGTACTTCCATTCAATGGGCAAGTACAAGTACAACTGGCGCACACGTCTGGTTTGTTTTATTCACTAAGTGTATGATTCGAATTGAGTATCTGTTATTAGCAATAATTGAGAGTGTGGTCTCTTTATTTTCTTTGAAGGACACAAGAGCAACAAAGGTTTTAAAGAAGGATGGACCAAGGCAGATCACGGAAGTGGAAAAAGTTTTGAGATGGAAGATACTTGGGTATAATGGGACTATCCCAATACATTTAATCATCGATGAAAACCATCAAAAAGTTACCGTAAGAAAGTTTCTCTATATTCCTCACAAGAACCAGTTGTTTCCGTTTATTTCTGGTTGTACTAATTTGTTTTATTGCTTAGGCAACATATAAGAAAGTGAAAGTGAAGCATATGAAAGTGTTTGAGGGTAGCTGGAAAATACAGCCACTGTACGTAGATCAGGAACGGTTGTGCAAGTCTAGGTCGCGGATTAGTGAAGAACAGTACAAAAAATGTAGTGGCGGTAAAGGAAGAATTGGCTCAAAGGTGACAATGGAGCATATATTTGAGCCATCTTCTCTTCTTAATGTGCCACCGGTTTCTTGGTTCATCCGTGGTATCGCCGTCAAAGTCACCAAAGCTTTGCTCCAAGATCTTAGAGAATATGTAATCACGTATAATAAAACAGAGACCGTAGACCCGCTGGTGTATGCTAAAATAAAAGAATCAATCCAAAAAGAAAAAGAAACTGAACTAAAAGAATTGGAGGATTAAATGTTTGGACTATATTCAATGAGGATCAATATCTTGCCATCCACCTCACTAAAAATGATCTACCAATCAGAATACAACTTACGTAAATGTCATTTTCTATTTAAATAAGATTATTTATTAGTTTAATGTCTACTAGATTTTACCTGTATTTTGAAACCGCGAGATTATATGGACAAGACTTGGGTTCACTCTCTAGGGTGAATCTTTAAATTCACCACCTCCCTAATAACCAATTAAATTACCAACTAAATTAATGATTAAATAATTTAAAAAATAAATAATGTCATATTTAATAATGCAAATGTCACTATTTAATCCATAAACTCAAACTCTATACCCTAAATCCAAATTCTAAACCTTAAATTTTAAATTATAAATCCAAATTATATGTCTTAAACCCAAATTTTAAACCCTAAACCCAAACCATAAATCATAAACCAAAAAATCTAACCTTTAAACCCAAAACTATACCCTAAACTCAAACCCTAAACCCTAAACCCTAAACCCTAAACCCTAAACCCAAAACCTAGACTCTAAACCCAAACCATAAACCCTAAACCCAAACCGTAGACCCTAAACCCAAACCCTAGACCGTAACCCAAACCATGAATTCTAAATCAAAACTTTAATTTTTAACCTTAAATTTTAAAAGAACAACATCAATATTAATCCAAATATTTAGGGTATAGGGTTTGGGTTTTGTATTTACGTTTTGGTTTTAGAGTCTAGGATTTGAATTTAGGGTATAGATTTGGGTTTAGTGTTCAGGTTTTTGAGTTTATGATTTATGGTTTGGATTTAGGGTTTAAGATTTGGGTTTAGGGTATAGAGTTTGGGTTTATAATTTAGAATTTAGGGTTTAGAATTTGGATTTAGGGTATAGAGTTTGAGTTTATGGATTAGATAGTGACATTAGCATTATTAAAATTGACACTATTTATTTTTCTAATTATTTTGGTTTTTGAAAAAGTTATTTAATATTTTTTAATTATTAATCTAGTTGGCACTTTGATAGGTTATTAGGAAAGTGGTGAATTTAAAGATTCACCATAGGGGGTGAACCCAAGTCTTGTCCAGATTATATCTATTGAAAGTTTTATGAACCCGTCAGTTCCTTATATGTTTAGCCATTTGTGTTTGATTTTTGGTTCAATTCCAGGTTTTTTTTCCGATGTTGTGTCGATTCGGTTGTGATCTCATGTATTCTTTTTAAGAGATATATGAATTTTTTAGTTATTTATGAATTTGAGTTTAGTTTCTGTTTGGTTATTTTGGTTTTTGGTTTAGTTCGGATAACAACATTAGGAACCAGATAAAATTGGAGTTCAATTAGGTTTTCGGTTCCTATTTTTGGATACTTTTGAATAATTTGGGTAAATATCACATATGAGATTTGGTTAGCTACAATATCGGATAACTTGGATAAATTTAAATATTTCAAATATTTTTTTAGGTAATTCAGTTCTTTTAGGAAATTACAACAATATTAAATATCTCTGATAAAAAGAAATAGGGTAATTCATTTTTGGGTTGTTCGGTTATAAGTAGTATTTTTAGAATATTTGATAATTTTTTACTAAAGGTAATTAATTTTTAAGGTATATAAATTGTATTTAAGATATTCGGTTATCCATTCGGTTCTCGGGTTGCTTTTGGTTTTTCTGTTCCAGCGATATAGGAAACATTAAAAAATTGTGAACACTGATTTGGTTTTGTTTTGTTTTTTTACTGTTGTTTCTGTTTCGTTTTAAGTTCTCAATTTATATGCCAAGACTTAAATCTGTTTGTACAGTTTTTCTTGTATTTGATAAATAATTGATTTAAACTTATTTTTAATAATACATATTATATATCAATACTGTTATTATATAAAATTTGTTGTAGATTCGTATAAATTTCATCTCTGTTAGACATTAAAAAATTAAGTATCCACATTCCTTCTTCGATGAATTTTACTGTTAACTTTTGCTTCTTGATCTCAAATGTTTGATACGTTTAATGACATGATTGAGGCTATAATATGGTCCAAAAGAATCTTTTTTTTTTATTAACTGGTCTAAAAGAATCTGAAATATCTTCCTAATTTCCTATATATCAATAGAGAAACATTAAAAAAGTTTTAACATTTAGTTTTTACTAGTTAAAAAAGTATCATGCTGAGTTGTCACGTAATTGTAATATAAATTTACTTACGTGGCGGCTTGAGAATCAATTCATAATTTTGTTAGTCTAAAATTAAACTACTTTAAATTGCTAGGGAATTTATATTATATAGTATGTCCATTATAAACCATTCAATTATCAAATTAAAATTTATTATCTATTATTTCCTTAAATAAAACCTACGTAATTATCTAATGTGATTATAATATATACATGACAATTAATGATTTTAAATAATAAAAATTTGCTAACAAATATGTATATTTTTATCATTTTTTTTAATTATTTATTATTAAAATAAATTACAACTATTACATTAATCATATAATAAAAATTTAGGTGCTTTGTATATGTTGTATTTTGAATGTTTCCAAACGAGTATAAATTACTAAAACTGTTGACAGTATCACATAAAATTTTGTGATCAAGGTTTAAATTTTTTTATGTAATAAGATACAGTGATTATAAAAAATATGAATAGATAATTTTATTTTAATAGGTGTTTATGTTAATATATATTTAATATCGTTTAAATTAAACTATACATCATATGAAAATACATACTTATATTTTGATATTTGAATTGAACATATATTGAAAAGTTAATACGTTAATTTTGAAATATTTATTATTTTTTAAATGATTATAAATAATGAAACCAAAACATCCCACAATAAAAAACAATTCATTGGTGTAAAATTTTATTATACAAATATGCAAATAATTATGAACTATATAAGTAGAAACCTCATTTAATAAATATCCAAATTAAAAGTATACTATATATCTATGTTAATATCATTTAAATTTAATTATACATCATATACATAGATAAGATTGATTGTTTTGATATTTACCCTAAAATGATTTCGAACAGACAAGAGTAATCGTTTGGTTTATATGCACACACCAATTCATTACATATTAGTAACTGATTTTTTAGTTGTTTAATATATAATTATTATTTTATTATTTCATAATATGCAGAAAATAGAAAATAAATAATATATATAAAATATTTATTATGCACAAGATGCAAATCTTAACCTAAGTATGTATCTATTTAATAAATTTAAATCTTAAACATTTCTAAATCTCATGCCAAAATAAAAGAACAAAATGAGAAGAAACTCCAAAAATCAATATTTATTTCGAGCAATAACCAAAATGAAAAAGCGACAAAAAGAGAAAAAACATTGAAGATAGATAGGATTGTCACATGAAAGTAAACTTCTTATAACCATAATTAACTTTTAAATTGTTAAATCATGATATAAAACTGAGTTGACATAGTTACATTGTAACCAAATAGTAGGCTTGAGATTATTCGGCCTAAACGTTAGGTTCTTATGCGATAAGTGATTTTTGATCTAAAATATTTTTAAAGTTAAGATCAGCTCATCAGTAAACAAATTATGTAATTAATAAAAAAGTTTTAAAAATTGTTTAAGGGTCAAAATATTAATTCGATCAATAATATAAATTTTATTTTTTCATACAATATGTCTTAAATAATTTTCATATAAATTCACCCTGCTCAAGGCGAATGTGTTATCTAGTGTATAGATAAAAATGAATCAAAAAGAAACTAATCCTTCGATATTATTAGAAAGTCAGAAAGGGGAGGTAAAACGACAAACAATATCTGCGAACATAATTATTTTCTCCAAAACTTTGTTAAGAAAGATAAAGTAACCGGCAATCCTGAAGTTTTCGATTTGAACATAGCACAACAAAATCAAAAGTATAAAGTTCACCTTGCTTGCTCTTACATCCTTAATCCAGTTGAAGCTTTGGTCCTGGCATGTTGTGTTGATAGTGTTTTGTATGCAGGGGGGTTTCTTCTGATTACTTCAGAGTTGTATCCCAATTTTGTCGAGTAGATACCTGATCGTAGGGGCTGCCACACAAAGATGTCTCTTGCTCCTTCTTTGCTCTGGTTTAGGCACAAATTTTTTTGAGGTAAATTCTGGCAGCACCTCTTCAATTCTTTTCGAGTTCCATTTTAGATCATCTGTTAGTAAATCTGATACTCGGAGATCCAGGTGCGCTTCACTTATCGGACCGCATGGTTTGAGATTGGAGTCAAGGCTTATCCAGGCGTCTTTCCACACTCTCGTATCCTGACCATTGTCTAAGGCCTTCCCCAGATTTTCCTTAAGAAGATCTCTTCCGTAGAGCATACTTCTCCAACCGTGTGAGCACACAGCAGGTAACTCCACATCTAGAAAGTTTTTCTTGTGGCAGTATTTGCCTTTGAGTACTCTAGCTAACAGACAGGACGGGGATGTTAGTATCTTCCATGCTAGTTTAGCTAGTAGGGCTTGGTTGAAAATCTGTATGTCCCTTAGGCATAGTCCTCCTGAAGTCTTTGGTCGAGTTAACTTATCCCATGAAACCCAACACATACATTTTTTATCGTTTGAAGGATTTCACCAGAACCTAGTTAGGGCCCTTTGAATGCGTTTGCATAGACTAACATGTACTTGAAAACATGACATGGTGTATGTAATGTGAGATGACAAACTAAGTCCCATATTGGAGAATTAGACAAGAAGTGTCTAATATATAAAGAGATGTCCAACTCTAATACGTACGAGGCCTTTTGGGATGGAAACCAAAAGTAAATTCATGCGGGCTTGCCATTAAGGCCCAAAGTGGACAATAACGTACTAATCGGATAAATAGAGTTGGACATGGGCTTTTACAATCCCAACAATTGGTATCAGAGCGGTTGACGAGAAATCTGCAAAGAGACCTAAATACCCTTCGAGTGATGAATGGTATATCCTATGAGTTAAGAATGAGAGGTGTGTGTGAAAGAGATCAAGTCAGAAGATTCTGGATGTCATGAATGTGATCCTTAGTTTGAGGGGGAGAATGTGAGATGACAAACTAAGTCCCACATTGGAGAATTAGATAAGAAGTGTCTAATATATAAAGAGATGTCCAACTCTAATACGTACGAGGCCTTTTGGGATGGAAACCAAAAGTAAATTCATGCGGGCTTGCCATTAAGGCCTAAAGTGGACAATATCGTACTAATCGGATAAATAGAGTTGGACATGGGCTTTCACAATCCCAACATGTAAGGATGGAAGTGAGGACCGCTTTAAGCATGGTGAGCTTCCCTGTTCTGGAGAGAAAACGTGACGACCAGCTTGACGCTCTCTGCCTGATACAATCCACAACTGAGGTGAAAAGATTTTTTTTTTCCTTTTTCCAAAGTGTTCGGGAGGCTTAAGTATTTTCCGACACCTCCTTCTTTTGCAATTCCAAGAATTGCTTGTCTTTTAACTTCCATAACTTTTAATTTTCCGTGGATCAATTATCGATGACATTTTGTAAACTTCAACTTTTATTTTGTTCAATATATTTAAATTCTTAGAAAAAAACAAAGTATCACTCCCACCACCACCGGCTAGGCCTACCACCGGCTACCTCATGTAAGTAATACTTCAACTTTATTTTGTTCAATACATTTAAATTCTTAGAAAAAAAAATTATAACTCCCACCACCACCGGCTACTTCGTATGTAGTAACACTAATCCAATCTCACAAAAAATTGGTTACGTACATCAACCGGAAAAAAATAGAGAAAATTGCCAAAAAAAAAAAAAAAAAAAAACAAGGATGTTGTCCTTTTGGTATAAATCTTTTTTGGTCCAATTTTTCTCGTTTTTATCCTTTGTATTTCTAAAAACTAATGAAATAAATACTTTTGTGAATCAAAAAATTATTAAAAATATAAACAATTAATAAAACATCCATATACACACTGATTTTTTTTTTCAAAACCTTGATAAATAAATCTTTTAAATACGTTCTACTAAAAGTAGAATGTGTCTTCTACGAAAAAGGTATAGTAGAAAACGAGTTCTAAAATAAACACGTTCATCTACTTCTTTTAGAACGCACATTCTACTATTTACTAAATCTCTAAATAAGTGGAATGCGCATTCTACTAATCGTAAAGCTATCTACTTTCCTTCCGAATGCATCTTCTATTTTTATAAAGTATTCTAAATTTCGGAGAATATGTTTTCAACAATATATTCTTACGTCTACAATGAGTAGAAAGCGTATTCAGGATTTTTGTCATTTTTCAAAACTTTTAGAAGGCATCTTCTACGGATAATAACACCTGATTTTTTTTTGCGAAATTAATGAAATTTTCAGTTCAGGAAATATTCTAAAAATATCCTAAAAATATTCTAACTTCCTAAAACGTGTTATTTTCGAATTTACATGTGAAAAAATGATTTTGCATTTTTTTCTTCATAAATCTATGATATCTCTATAGTTTATCTTGTGATTTTCACAAACTCTTGTTTTTTAATTTTAATTAAACTAAAAAATTTACAAACATTTCAAAAAAAATTATAAAAAAAGACTTTTTAAACGCTTTTTATAAAGTTTATTTAAAGCTTTTTTACTAAAAACTTTTTGTAAAGTTTTATTTTTATTTTCATAAAGTTTACAAAGATTACTTTTATTAAACTTTAATTAAAAAGTTAAAAACATTATTTTATTAAAAGGTTTGATAAAACTAAAAAAACTAAACGTTTTAAACTTTTTATAAAAATAAAACTTTATTTTATAAGGTTTACAAATTTTATTTTATTAGTTTTTTATCGAAAACTTTTTAAAAATTTTATAAAAATAAAAATATGTAAAACGTTTTTTATAAATTTTATTTAATGTTTTTATTAAAACAATTTTTTAATTTTTTTTTTTTACAAAATTTACGATTTTATTTTTATTAAAAACTTTTTAAAGTTTTGTTTTTGTTTTCCCTTTTTAAAACATTTTTAGTTAATTTTTTTAAAAAATCTATTAGTTTAATGTGTTTAATTAGATTAATCAAGGGCTATTTTTGGGATTGTGAAAAAAATTATATTAAAATGACAATTTTGTTTTTTGAACAACACTAAAATGGCAACTAATGATGGTTTTATATCATATGGACAACCATGCTGAATTTTTGTTCTGTTTTGAAAATTTTCCCAAAAATATAAGATGTTATTTTTTCAAAAAAAAATACATATATATATATATATATATATTATTAGGTTTCTAAGTAATATTTTCAGCATTCTAATGGACTAAATATTAAAAATGTATTTCTATGAACCAAATTAATCATAATCTGATTAAATATTTACCAGCCTTAACGAAGTTTTCAGATTACACAATTTAAGATTTAAATCCCAAAGTAAAGCTGAAAAGTTACAAAATTAAAAGTAAATGCTTCATATCATATTATCGAAAAATCGGTCAATTCATACATTAACAGAAGATTGTGATTCCGATCACTATACACTGGTAAAATGTGCTAAAACATATATTAATATAGATTTATTTTAAATTTTATATACGACCTAATAAAAATAGACTAAATCATAGATTGATTTTTTTTTGTTAGTCAAACGTTTATAGATGATGACATGTTATTAGCGGAAGATTACGTGGTTCTGAGCGGTTAAAATAAAACTATTAAAAATTTATTATTTTGTCAAATCTGATGAAAGAGAGTTAGAATCCCTGAACAATTTTATCGCTCAACCACTGTTACAATCTAATTCATTTTTTATATTTTCTATGGCTCAAACTATATTACTAATAAATATTTAATTCTTTCTATTTCTTCCCTTCTAATCATCCTCTTCCTCTGTAACATTACATCATGAACCACCGCATCCACTGCTAAAACTAGTGATTAAGTGAGTTTATGCAAGATGCTCTTAGGGTTATTATAAAAGCAACTCTATAAAGCTCCATCTAAATTCTCTTTTTTTTTATTTCCAGATTCTTCACGTGAACCCATTTCTTCCTTATCACTTTCTTAATCATCGCAACTGATAGTAAAACTGAAATCAATATGTAGAAAAAAGAAGCATAAAAGAAGAAGAAAAAAAACGAAAAGAATCAAATACAGAGAAATGAATGAGATTTGAGGAAGATTGAAATCAAACTACTTACTCCTTTTTTCCGAAATCCCTTAAGCTTTTAAAGACAGATGAGAAGAAGAAGAAATATCAGAACTAAATATTTACTGAAGATATATTGTAAACCACAGATAATACAGACGATGAATCTGTTTGTCAGAATAGTCACTGGATCATCCCGGGTTGGCACCCCCACTTCATCAGATTTGATAATAGGCAGTTCAGACATTTTGTCATCTATAAACATTTGACTAAGGAAAAAATGTCAATGTATGATTAGTCTATTTTTATTAGTTCGTGTATGAAATTAAAATAAATAACATTTTAGCACAGATAATCAGTATATGTATTGATCGGACCAAGGTCTTTTTGGCCCTTTATTGATATATGAATTGACCGATTTCCCTATCATTTGACTAAAGCCAAACACAAATTCAAAGCTTGTGGAGAACGTAACCATAATACAATTTGTGAATAAATATTGTCGATTTACCCCAAAAGGTTTTGATTCCCTGACAGGATGCGTCATTCTACAGTTTATTGAACACTTTGGTCTCCTCTTTCTCGAGGATGGTCTTGCTTGTACGTCATATAAGTCACGAGAACTGAGCTTCCCACTTCATTGTTTCACCATATGAAGAACTTAACGTATACCATTCTCTCATGATGCAGATACTTTAACTAACATTACACAAATTATAAAATATAAATCTATAGATCGAAAAAAAAGAAAAAAAAACTATAGATCGTTATTTACTCTTGCTCTCATCTGATAAGTGTTGGTTTTTGTAGACTAACTTTGGAATAGAAATGGGTATATTCCCTGGATTTGGTGGCTGGATCAATCAGAATATTCAACAATCCCTCAAGGTCAGTTCATTTCCACCAATTAAAGGACCCTCGGAATTCTACTATATCGGTTAATTGAATAGATTAGATCATGATTATGTTTTCTGTTGTAGGCGTCCACCAAGAGATCTGAGAAGGGTAAATCTAGTTCAGTTTCAGAAGAAGAGAGGTATCTTCAGGGACCATGGTATTGGAATCCTGCTTTAAGCCCTAAAGAGAAGGTAATAGCAAATCTGCAATACCTATCATACTTTTGTTGGTGGTTAATTATGTAAATGAGATAAAGATTCTTCTTGTTTTTTTTTGTAGGCCGAATCCATGGAACTAGACCATGTTAAATCTATGCCAATGTTTGCTTCCGATCCTAAGTACTATGACTCGGATGAACGGGTGAGGCAAGCAGGACTTTGGATGTCTGAAAATAAAAAACATCCATGGCACGATGAACCTGCTAAGGTGAAGGTATTAGCAAAGAATCAAACATAATCTCAAATTCTCAATGCTCTTGGATATATATTTTTGTTTGTATTTATAGGAAATGCTAGAATTTAGGGAAAATAATCTTAAAGCGTCTTTACATATTTTTTTGAAGGTGAAAACAAAAAATGGCATTTGCCATTTAAACATATATTTCACATTGGGACGGCCTCCTCAATCAGTCTATGAGATGTTCACTGATCCAAGAAACGTGGGATTTTTCCATTCAATGGGCAAGTACAAGAACCATTGGCGCACACGTTTGGTTTGTTTTACTCACTAGTTGTATGACTCGAATTTAAGAATCATCTATTAGCAATAATTGAGTATGGTCTTTTTAATTCCTTTGAAGGACACAATAGCAACAAAGGTTTTAAAGAAGGATGGACCAAGGCAGATCACGGAAGTGGAAAAGGTTTTGAGATGGAAGATACTTGGGTATAATGGGACTATCCCAATACATTTAATCATCGATGAAAACCATCAAAAAGTTTCCGTAAGAAAGCTTCTCTATATTTCTCACAAGAACCAATTTGTTTTCGTTCATTTTTAGGTGAACTTATTATAATTTGTGTTATTGCTTAGGCAACATATAAGAAAGTGAAAGTGAAGCACATGAAAGTGTTTGAGGGTAGCTGGAAAATGGAGCCACTGTACGTAGATCAGGAACGGTTGTGCAAGTCTAGGTCGCATATTAGTGAAGATGAGTACAAGAAATGTAGCGGCGGTAAAGGAAGGATTGGGTCAAAGGTGACAATGGAGCATATATTTCAACCCTCTTCTCTTCTTAATGTGCCACCGATTTCTTGGTTCATCCGTGGTATCGCTGTCAAAGTCACCAAGACTTTGATTCAAGATCTTAGAGAACATGTAATCATGATGAACAAAATTGAGGTCTTGGATCCAGCTGGCGGTAAATAAACAAAAAGACGTATTAAATGTTTGGATTATATTGAGTGCGGATCAATATCTAGCAATTCATGTTACTAAAGACAATCCACCAATCAGTACACAGTTTATGTAAATGCAATCTGGATTATATTGAGTGAGGATCAATATCCAGCCATCCATGTCACTAAAGATAATCAACCAATCAAAATACAGTTTATGTAAATGCAATTTTCTAATTAAATAATAAATTATTTATTAGTTTAATATATATTTTATCCTAGGTTATAGCTTCAAAGTTCTAATCTATACTACATCCTTAAAACCTTTTCAAGACTGTAACTTCTAGATGACGAATCAGGTTCAGAATGGTAAAAACAGTACAAGCGGTGCAGACCATTCATATCAAGCGGAACAAGTGCAGATCAAGCGGATCATGCAGAAGAAATGTAGATCAAGCGGATCATGTAGAAGAAATGTAGATCAAGCGGATCAAGGGATTTATTATAACTATGAACGACAAAAACAGTTTGAAAATACAGATCCTATATTTAAATAAGGAAAATGATACAAAATATCAAAACGCATCATATATACACAATATATAAACAAAAGTAAAATAGTTTTACAAAGATATTTTGATTTGCCTACAAAATCAACCTTGCCAAAAGATCAAAAATTACATGTCGATTGATCTGAAACAGAACCACAAAGATATAGATTGTTCATCATCACTTTTATTTGTTACTGTTCACCGTCAGTTTGGAGTATTGTTTATCATATTTTTGGATCACTTGGATAAAGTTTGAGATAAAAACTGTCTTTAAAAAAGTCCAGTTATCAGTAGCTTTTTTTTTTCTGAACACCTCTAGTTATCGGTAGCTATGTCTGTAAATTTTCTGAATAAATTTTACATATTATTCAAAAGAAAAAGGTTATATAAATTAATTTGCTTGTTGTGGAGAAATCAAGTTGATTCTTTTACGGTTTAAATATAGAGAAAGGCTTTTAGGGTTCTTAGTATTTCAAATATTTGGGGATTTATTTACTAATTAAAAACGTTTTACTAATACTTAATAAATATAAAAAAACTTTATTTTTTTTAGAAAATGTATTCACTGTTATTATATAAAAAATGTTCTTACATTAGTTATTTACTAATTAAAAATGTTTTACTAATATTTGATAAAAATAAATATAAAAAAACAAAAGGTTTTTACTGTCCAATATGTAAAAAATTGTTTTTCACTGTCCAATAAATAAAAAAGTGTTTTTATATATAGATATTTACTAATTAAAAATGTTTTACTAATACTTAATAAATATATAAAAAAATGTTCGCACTGTCCAATATATAAAAAAACGTTTTACACAATTTTATAAATATGAAAACACTTTAAAAAATGTTTTTCACAGTCCAACTAAAAATAAAAAATAAAATTTGCCAAAATGAAATTCAATTGAAAAAACCTAACGACCGTAACTACTATCACTAATCTAAAACGATATGTACTATCATCAATCCCTACCCTAATCTATCTTCCATAAACCCTAATCTATCTTCTAATCCAACAAACTTTTCATAACATCTCTACAAACCCTAATCAATCAACAAGAAAAATTGAAAAACTTATATGATTGAGAAAGGATGAGGAGAAAAAGGGCGATTTTGCCGAGGATCCGCGAGAGACAGAGGGAGAGATCGACGGCAGAGGGGAGAAGAGTGGAGAAGAGTGGAGAAGAATGGAGAAGAAGAAGGGTTTACGGGTATATGAAATGAAAATACTGACAGAATATAGTCCTCGGTAATCGGTCGGGAACTAAAAATTGCCGGTGAACCGAAAATTTTGGCGCATTTTTCGCGGTTTACTTTTCCCAAAAACGACGAACAATATTCTTTGGTATCATGGCGAGAGTGTGTACCGTCGATAATCCGTCGGTATATTCTGACGGAATACCGACGGAACAGGGTTTCACAATACCAAACCATCTAATTTTTATATTAAATCTATTATACGACTTTGTACATGAGATAAAAAAGGTTATCTAGTCATAAAACATCACTTAAATTTTAAAATTACATAAACTACTACAACTTACAAATTCTAGTAAATCATTACATTAAAATGTATGGTGTTCTTTTAAAGATTTTAGTCCAAACAAGCTATCATGTTTATATTTTAAGATTTTTAAGTTTAAAAGTTGAAATATGTTTTCATATTTTAGTTAAAATATGTTTTCTAAACCAAAAACCTTTAATATTAAATTTTTAATGATCATAAAATGAAATTATTTGGTAAATTTTGTGGTGTTCGCTGGTATTCCGTCAGGAAATATCGGAGAAATACCGACGAATACCCCAAAATTAATCGTTCGCTGGTATTTCCTCGGTATTTCCCGACGGAATACCGACGAATACCACGAATTTATTGTTTTCTCGGTCTTTTCTCGGTATATCCCGACAGATTACCGACGAATACCACAAATTTATGAGTTTTTCGGTATTCCGACGGGATTTTACAAGATTTTTTTTTAAAAAAAGATCTACTCTGACTCGATGGAATAATCTGATGGACATGAATCTAGTTTTTTTTTTAAAAAAGATCTACTCTGACTCGATGGAATAATCTGATGGACATGAATCTGAATCCTCTTCGCCGTACTCTCCTATCTCTGCCTCTGATTCCGAGTGTATAATTTCTTCTTCGGTTAAATTGACAACGAGGTCAACTTCCGCTAAATCTTCTACTAGAACTATGTGACTGCTAGAGTTTGATTGTAATGGAACAGATACTCCCGGAACTCGCCCTCTTGGATTTATTGAAGTGACAGTAATCCAAGGATCGTTTCTTTGCTTAATCCACGGATAACAAATTTATAGCAAACCTGAAATATCATAAATGTTCTAATTAAGTCGAAGTAAATATACATTGATTACTTTAGAAGAAAAAAAAAATCAAAAGACATACCTGGTCAGTTCGTCGGGATTTCCAAATTCAGACGGCTATATGTAACGGTTACATACTCGTCTGTATTCCGTTCATAAATGTTCAGGTATCCGACGGAATACCGACGACCCGAATATGGTTTATATGAGCTGTCGGTTATTACGTTGGTTAATCCAAATTTTAATAACGGAAACATTTTTCTCGCTATTTCATCGATATTCTGTCGGTATTTCCGAGGAAAAACCGACGGATACATTTTCGTCGGGATATACCGATGAATTTGAAGATTTCTTTTCCCGACACTCTTCGTCGGAGTACCGTCGGGATTTTCCGATGGAAAATTAATGATGCGTCGGTATTTCTGTCCCATCGCCGTGTTTTTTTTGTAGTGCAAGTTACACTAGTCCTAATCGAGATATGCTTAGGAAAGTTAGTTCTAATGGGTTTAGGAACTTTAGTCTCTATATAAAAAAAGATGCTGAATTGTGGCATGAACTTATGAATTTTGGAGATTGTGTTTAAGAGAGAGAGAGCTAAAGGTTACGATTTTCGTTAAGAGATTAATAAAGAGAATTGTCCTTTGTTATTGTGTGATCTTATATAATCTGTGAAACTCTATATAGGCTCTCATAAATTTTACAAAGAAAACGTAAAATGTCATCTTTCTACTTGTAACTTTGAAAGAACCAGATAGGAAGGTCTTTTTTTTCGAATGTAGATCTCTCCTACACGTCAATAACTCACGGGAGTTGAGCAGCTCACTTCATTTTATCTCCCTACGTAACATTTAACGTACACCATTCTCGAAAGATGCATCCACTATATCAAAGATCTCTAAACCATAATATGCACAAATTTATTTCTATTCTTACGATCGTTTGTGGTACTAACTTTTTTTATAGAGAAATGGGTAGATTTCCTGGACTTGGTGTTTGGATGAATCAGAACACTCAACAGCCTCTTAAGGTCAGATTCATTTCCATCAGAGCTCCCAAGGAAGTCAAATCTATATAATTACTATTGGTCAAATGTAGAAACAAGGTAATTAATGATCATACTTATTATAACTAGGCCGGGTCCGAGAGATCTGAGGATGATAACTCTAAGTCCGTGTCACCGAAAGAGAATAATAATTGGGAACTATATCACGATTCAGAGGAGGAAGATAAGCAAATAAAACTATGGAACGTTGCAGAGAGGAAGCATCCATGGTATGATCCTCCTCCTAGGGTGAAGGTAAGAGCAAATCAGCAAACAAAGTATATGCATTACCACTTTGGCCTTGTAGGAAGCGTTATAATTTTTATTTTCTTGGATCTTAAATGTTTCTTTTCTTTTGTTACGTTTGAAGGTGACAACGAAAAGTGGAATTTGTCATATGAATATAGAATTCACATTGGGAGTGACCCCTTTAGCAGCCTTCGAACATTTGAGTAAACCAATTTCCTTGTCAATAGACATGTCCGCCCGCAAACTTCTGGTTTTTTTCTTATCATTGTATGATTCAAATGATACTAATTATAGTAATACATACTTGAGAGTGATATTTTTCTTTAATTATAAAGAAAAATCAATCAAGAAAGGTTTTAAAGAAGGATGGTCCAAGACAGATTTTAGAGACAGAGAACACTGTGGCCTTCGACTTCCTGTGGTGGTCTGGAGCTTTCCCCATAAAGCTTATTGTCGATGAAAACATTAAAGATCTTACGGTAAGAAGCTACCAATAAGTTTGGTTTGTGTTTGTTGTGAAACATCACTTGCTTTGGGTTTCTCTTGCTTGTTGTGGGCAGGCAAAATATAAAAAGGAGAAAATGATGTTCATGAAAGTGTTTGAGGGTAGCTATAAAGTAGAACCAATATTCGTAGATTCAGAACGCTTGTGCAAGCATAGGTTGCCGAAAACCCAAGAAGAATACAAAAAATGTAGTGGTGGACAAGGAAAACTTGCATCGAAAGTGATAATGGACCAATACTTTCAACCCTCTCCTCCGTTTAATCTGCCACCGTTTTCCTGGTACATTCATGGGATCACCATCAGGACCACAAAAACTCTGCTCCAGATGATTCAACTTTCGACTGCGACCTTACGAGAGTTGTCTTGAGTTCTCAAGATAATGACGTGGTAAAGACATCAAGCGACAAACATATATACTAAAGCCTAAATGATCATTCAGAAATATGTGTTGTAAGTTGTATGTAAGACAACCTATATATTTATAACTCATATAGATTTTAGAAGGAACGATTAGAGACGACTTTAGATCTTTACTTATCTTGAAGCTTCTGTAGCTCTCCATCTTGGAATTTCTTAGTTATAAAATTATTAGTTTTGTTAAATAGTTGCTGAGAAATGAACATCTATCTCTCTTTATGTGTATTGTGTCTCGGCTTGAAGCAAATATATACAAAATACATTGAATTGAATTTCTACGTTTTCATATCATAAAGGGATGATCCTCTGTTTGTAAAGCTAACAGAAAGAAGAAAACAAAAAGCTTTAAAACTCTTGATATAGTTTCCACAACTAATTGAGTCTGTCTATGCCTGTATATAACGTGTGTGATCTTCTACCCCATCATATTACGCGTCACACGTGAGAACCTTTCTCTGCAAGGCATAGAAAAGAAAAAAAAAGAGGGTCAATAACATATAATTCTCTAAGCTTGAAGAGAAAGTAAATGAATGGCCACAAACTTTGCGTGAGTTGAAACAAGAAACGTCAAAAAGGTACACACTATAATATAAAGCTGAAGTGGAGTTTCACATGAAAAGATAAAATCCCTTTTGGCAAAATCCTTGGTCGATAAGAAAGAATAAGAAGATGACGTTTTGAAACTTTCCCTTTTTCATTACTAATTTGATTAGATGAGAAGCATTCATTCTTTAATAAAAAGCTAAAAAACAAGACTTGCTTACCCTACCCTGCCTGTTTAAACCCTGACCCTGTTTTTGTCTCCGTGGTTCTTGATAATCTGAGCCAAAAGGTTGTCTCCAGCCACTTCTCTCACCTTCCTAACCAATTGATCTCTCTGAATCTTCCGTTTCTGCAACAAAACCCCCCCCACATTAGATTCAAAGTTAAAACACACCCGAAGACCCCATGTATTAAATCAAGTTAAAAGAAAAGCAGAGCATACCCTAAAATCATCGTAAGTGCTCATGATCAAGTTCATTCTCAAAGTATCCATCGACTTGGACAGCGTCGACACCAGAGCAGCAAAACTAACCCGCGGAGAGCTTGGTGTAGCCGGAGAACCACCTCTGCTTACAACTGAAAGAAACAGTTCTCAAATCAGCACTAACACCGTACTGAAACAAATTCATCAGAAATATTATATTATTATTAATACCTGTGAGACGAGGAGACCTGAAAGTGAGGATATAAGTAGGCATGATGTAGGAGTTCATGGTAGAGCTCCATACGATATACTTTCTAGGATTCTGAACGTCATCCACACCGGAATCGAATTCAACAGAGCTAGGGTAAGACTGTTTGGACCCGGGGATGATCTCCTCAGGCTTCCCAAGAATCAAACGGCACAAGAGAAGATGCCTTAAACCTTCTTCGTCTTCCTCCGTACCTTCCGCTCTGCAAAAAACATCTCTCTGTTTGTTAGTACCATCACAATGCGTACATTAGGGAGGAGGAGAAGACAGATTGGACTTACGCGAAGAGGGAGAAGTTAGAAGGAACGAGATGGATTCCGATTCCATGAGACGAATCATCATCATCATCGATCTCGCGGCTGCTGAATCCGTAGGAGATGACGCGTTCGAGCTGTTCTCGAGAGCAGCCAGCGTACCAGGCGTATTTCACGTTGGGATCTCCGCCGTTCTTCCTCGCCATGGCTTCTGTGAAGATGCGGAAGGCTAGAGACTTGGCTCTCGTGGTGATCGTGTTCGTTGATTTCTTACGTATAGCGACGATCGTGGTGGTTGGGTTAGCGAGAGTGGCGTTGAAGCCGGAGAGGAAACATTTCGTGATGACGTGGTGTTCTTGGTTTCCTTCGCCGAGAAGAATCGTTGAGTCGGAGGAGGAGGAGGAGAGGGGATCGAGAATTTCGCCGTTATCGAGTTCGGTGATGGATGCTTGGTCCTCGATCTCTACCTGCGCCGCCATCACACAGTGGAAGGAAAGAAAGTGCGAGAAAATGTGAGAGAGAGAAAATGTGGAAGAAAGCAGAGTCGTCGTCGTTTCTCTCTCTCTCTAACTCCAACGTTATAAACGGTTGGTTAAAAGCGGTGCCGTTAGTTGTTACATTTAGCTTGCGCAACAAGACATCTCTCTCTCCCGATCATATGTTGATTGACCTTATTACCCCTATAACAAAATTACGTTCCTTGCCACGGGGGGAGTAATGGCGCACTATTATTCCCTCACGCCACTTTTGTTTTTCTTCTATTGTTTTTCTCATTTTGCGGTAAAAAAGTTAAGTTTTTAAATTTTAATTACTTTAAAAAAAAATTGTTTTAGTTTCATGATAAGGTTTTCAAGAATATTCTACAGAAGCAATACATTTGATGATCTTTTTCTTATGGAGATATCAGATTGATATAGTAGCCACATATTACATATAGAGGTAATAAATTCGGCTAAAAGTGGTTAGGTTTTGCCTTTTAAAGCAATGCCTTGCTCAGTTGGCTAAAGTTTTGGTCTTACTTATTCGATAGAAAAGGATATCTCCAATTAGAATATTGTAGCTCTATTTCAAATTAAAATTGTGTGAAAAGGACAATGTTAATAATAATTCATTAAAAAGTTTTTTTGCTAATTAAAAATTTCATTAAAAAGTTTTTTTTGAGAAAGATTAATTCATTAAAAAGTTACGAACATTGGCGTTATGAGATCATGAACAATATGGACAACTCACGCCAATAACAACGTTGAAAATAATTAATATAGTTAAAATAATTAATATAGTTCAACGAAATATTTTTGCGAAAAATATATAACTATTATAGATTAAATATTAGAATAACTGACGTTGTAAAATGTTTGTATTTGTTTAAGCGCCAAATATTTCACTCAAATACGATTAAAAAAGAATGAGATTTGGTCGCTA
Organism: Raphanus sativus; assembly: GCF_000801105.2. Lineage (NCBI taxonomy): Eukaryota > Viridiplantae > Streptophyta > Magnoliopsida > Brassicales > Brassicaceae > Raphanus > Raphanus sativus. The sequence goes on along the minus strand of NC_079516.1, from coordinate 35,289,742 downwards.
AGTTATGTTAATTTCAGCAAAATTATTATTATCATTGTACGTTACAAGAAAGCGAACACGCTTCATTGTAGGCTAAGTGTGCCAAACAATGAGTTATATGGGTTGGGGTTTAGTAATTTGTCCATAATGAAAGCTCATTTATATTTCCGTGTGAAAGGCCCGCTAAAGAATTAGGAATTATAACGCAGTCAGGGCAGTGAAGATTACTGTCGAAAGCTCCTCTAATTTCTATGGGAATAAATCCTTTCAATAACCGCCAGTTCTGATCATATAACTAGGTGAGTAATACATACCGCTGCTTCTCTTCTTGAGCTCTGCAAAGCCATTCTTGGTAGGTGCCTTTAGTTTTTGTTCTCTAATGGCTAAAACCCCTCGGAAAGTTAGAACTTTGTGGTCTAATAACAACATCTTGCATAAATTTTATGAATCTTTTGGAATTTACATGATTTTTTACAATGTATGCTGAATTTTAAAAAGAAAAAAAGAAAAAAAAAATGTATGCTGAATTTATTCAGTACCTTAAATATATACAGAGTGTCTATTGTATATATCACACCAAGAGACTATGAAGTGTGATAGCTTCAGCTCCAAGTTCCATACCCATAAAATCAAGCAAGAAAAGAAAAAAAAACACACACACACAAAAGGATGGAAGCAGTTGAGACATAAATAAAGTGGTTTGTTCTTGTACAAATCAATACCATTAGTGTCTTGGTCGGAGCTCAATGTTAGGACCTCCACGTCTTATTTCGCCTCCAGCATGATGGTCTTCGTTTTCCTCAGATAACTTAAATCTCACTCCATGTTTGATAACCGGAGGAGGAGGAAGTCCTCCTCCGCCTCTTTCTTCTCTCTTGTTATCAAATCCAAATTCTATATCCTCGCCGTGATCTATTCCAGAGGGTTTCTCAACATGCTCAGGCCGTTTCATATCCAACCCAAACTCCAAATCACCTCTCTCCCTCGGCTCACGATCCACAGGCCGAATCTCACGGCTCTTCTTAGAAGACCCTTTCTCATGCTTTGGCTGCTTAGCAGCGCGGCTTTCACGGTTGCATAGCCTCCCGAAGACACAAGCCAGAACCGACAAGACAAGGATCACGGCTAGGACTATGAAGACCGTCCCAAAGGAACCGCGTGAGCCAGAGGAGGAAGAAGAAGATGATGATGATGCAGAAGAAGAAGATGGATATGGAAACTGCTTGGTGTATGCGTTAGGATACACAACAACAGGCTGCTGTTGCATTTGTTGTACCCCTTGGTCTCCCATTTTCTCTCCTAGGTTTTTGGTTTATGTTTGGTTCGTAGAGATAAAATCAAGAAATGATATAAGAAGATGTTGAAACTGTCATATGTTGGGGAAGTTTACTTTTAGGTTCTTTGAGTAGAGATCAAGGAGGGTTATTGAGAAGGTACTTGTTTAACAAGAAATCTGAATATGCTTCATTCCATGTGAGATTAGGCGTAATGAATTAATAGAATCATTTTGTGGTTTCAAAGAAAACTACTAATTAATATGTATCACACAAAAGTGACAAGTAATGAAAGGAATAAGACTAATGGGTCTGAAACAAAAGTTTTAAACTGAGAGAACTTCCTTTGTTGTTTTTCTTTCTTTTCTTTTCATAAAGAGATTCTTTGTGATGTGTAAGTGCAAGGAGAGAGTTGCACTTTGGAACAATATGTTTTCTTTGTGAGAAGATAAAGTGGGATTTGGTACAAATTTTCATCTTTTCCGAAAAAATCAAAAGATTTAGGATTGAGCTTTAACCAATCATTAACGCCTCTATATTTTACCGTTAAGAGAAAACAAACACTGGATTTTATTATTACAGGTTTTCAATCCGGATATCGATTCGGTTTTTTCGGTTTTTTGATATTTCGGTTAGTAAAATACAACTATCATTCTAAATCCATATTTACTTTGGTTCGGTTTATATACCGTCGATTTCGGTTTATTCAGTTTTATACCAAAATACATAGTTATTTAGTTTGAATCATATTATATAAATTTTAAAGTCATGTAAAATAATCAAATTTAGAATTAAAATCAAAGTTCAGAATTTTGAAAATAATAATAAAAAAATAGAAGCACATAAGACAAATTTTTTTATTCTTACATATTTAGTGTTTATCAAAGTCATGTTTCTTCGATTAAACACGAAATTCTGTTCCTTTATAGATAAGAGAAAAGTTCTGGAGAATTTTTACTAATTATTGTTCATCAAATTTATAATCTTTAGTTTATTTTAGTCAATGTTAAAATAAAGCAAAAAGATAAAAAAAGATTAAGAAAATAAGAAACCTCGATTGCGATTACTTAATTATAGTTCAAGTGTTTTACAAATTATGACTTCTTTATTACCCTAAAAATATGGTAATAGTTATTAGTAAAACAACAACTTATATAACAAATAGATTTTCATGTGTTCTTATAAAATATATACATATTTACATGTTTATACTTTTGATCGTTATTGTTCGGTTTATTAGATTTTATCGGTTATAAACCAAACCATATTCAAATCCTACGGTTTTTATAAAATCACATCTACTAGGTTTGTATGGTATATACCAAAACCAAACCATATTATCTATTTCGGTTCGGTAACGGTTCGGTTTTACCATATTGAACAACCATATTTTATATAAATATACTAGTATATGATAAAAACATCATGCTAGTTTCTCCTTCAGTTCTTCTATTATCTTTGGTACAATCGTTTGATATGCCTTCTCAGTAGGGTGGGCAAGATCCCAAAACACGTAACGAGATGCATCCGGACACGGAATAGGCGATGTCGTCGGCATATAACATGCATCAGCTACATCACTAAACCCTAGTAATCAATACTATTAAATCAGGAACCCTTTTATGGATTTACCCTTGGGTTTCCTTGGAATATTACTTTTTGTGCCATCAGTTTTACTTTAAAAACCAAAATTCATTAAGGGTAGTTTAGGAAATGAAAAGTAGACCATCTAAACTATAATTAAAGATCTCAAAACTATATTTCCTATTAATACTTTAATCGCCTATTATTGTTCATTTATTATTATGATACCTAAGATATTAATCTCCTTCTATTCGAATTGATCTTCAACACCGTATACTTGTGATACATTAATATAAGCCGTATATTAAATTATGAAGTCTCTATTATTTTCAATGACTCCTAACAGTTATTGACAATGTCTCTATCGACAATTACAAAACATGCAGAAATGATATTTAGTTTTGTTGATGTTAATAAACTTTGCAGAGGAACATTAATATATTATTTACTATGTCTAAACAAATGAATATTTTTGAAACTACATCAGACATGATGATCTATCAGTCAGAAAATTAGAAAAGTTTAACATATAAAATTTATTCTTGAGTTTGTGAATATTCATTATTTCATTTGGTGTTGGTTGACAAATATATAATATGTCTTATGTGGACTACAGAGAAAAATCGAACTAATATTCGTAAATGATATATTTAAAATAATTCAGCTTTGGTCTAAATTCAAGTTCTACCAACAGATTATCTATTCATCCAAAAAGCAAAAAGCCATACTGTTAGGAGATATTCTCTAACTAAACAAACTCAAGATATCAATGTAGAAGATCCCTCGGTTGACTCAAAACCAGTATTGCGACCGAATTTTTAGCTTCATATATAAAACACGATGGGCCACGAGATTTGCAATCTCTATTCAGACTTTAATACTGTAACTGAATTATCCTCAAAACTGAAACTACAACCAGCTTTGTAACATAATATATAGAAAAGTTAGATGATCGGCTAAAACATGTTACAGACTAAAAACATTAACCGAATACAACATTCATTAACTCATTTTGTTACATTCAATCTATCTTAATTAGAATAAACAAAATTTTGATGTATTGGATTCTTATTTACACAAAATGCTTAAATTATGTAAGAAAAAGGAAAACAAACACGATAGTAAATAGTCATGCGAAAGACTTGCAAAAAAGTATATTTTGAAACACATTTTTAGATCATTTTAGTCTTGCTTCATCTACATATTTCACTGTTAATGCAGCCTGATATCTATACTATTAAAGTAGATGACTGTTTATGAATCTGCTCCTGAAATTTAATAAAATTATAGAAAATATTTTGAAACGCACAAATGAATTTTTCAATACAAGAGTGTTGAAAATATAAATTATTTTATTTAAATTAAAAAAAAAAATCAGTGTAAAATAATTTTAACTTCGGTTTAAATAAATAAAATCATATTACGGGTTAGAATTATTTAGAGTCTTCTAAAATTTAGTCATATTGAAAATAACAAAAATAAGTCATATAAGTAAATTTAAGATAAACTTCATAAAAAGTTAAAATATATAATTTATCAAAAATCATAAATTTTATTACGTAAAATAATTTTCCAACAAAAAATATACCCGCCCTTAAAGGGCGGGTCAAAATCTAGTTCCAAATTAAATAGATAACTTATTAGTCTCTAGCTAGACCAAAAAATAAAGAACATATTATTCTTGAAAACATAACTCCAATGATCTAAGTATTAATTTGTTTAATCATTGAGTAACATGTTTACCTGAAGCCTGAGGATTATTGACGAGACCAAGAGAGAATTATACATGTCTACGTAGAAAAACTTGGCACCAGAAAGTTTTGTCTCCAAAGTGTTAAGTTTGGCAGATTACTTTTTGTTGAATGTATCAGCCACACTGATTTTCACGGAGTGAACATAATTTCGATATATCTCCATCAATTTTTCTTATTCCTGGCAAGCAACATAGGGGTACCGTTCCAAGAACCGCAAATTTTCTTGCACCAGTATCATATAGACTCTTGAAATCACAAAAGACGAATGTTAATAAAGTAACTAATCCTCCTGTACATTAAAAGAGAAGTCACTTTAGTGATTTTTGCTTAGGTGGCATTCATAGAGAGCTTCTAAGATTAATTCTCTTAATCGTATTGGTTGAATTTTTGATAATTTCTTTTTCATTTATTTTTTATAATCGACCAAACATTACCAAATTTGAATCCATATAATTAATACGGTCTTATTAATATAGTATATTTGATCGACACAAACATTACCAAATTTGAATCCATATAATTAATACGGTTTTAACAATGACATATTTTATGGGCAAGGCATTCATATTAGAAATTTGGAAAGCTTCTCAAATATAGAAATTATAGAAAGATTAATAATATTTTATTTCTTACTTTTAATATTTATAAACTATAAAATATAATGAACGAAATTTTATATAAGATAATTATAATAGTTTTATACTCTACTTGATGAATTGTATTCGAATATTTAAAATTGGTTGATTTTATCGATTCTATTGGTTGATTTTTTAGAATTTCTCATAAGAATTATATCGATTCTATTGGTTGATTTTTAGAATTTTTTTTGATTTATTTTTTCCATCGACACTACTAAAAAGGGAAGCCCTCTAAATACTTATCTTATTTTGTAATTTCGATATATCATTTAATTCATCGATCCCACTATAATAGAAAACTACCATTGAATACTAATTGCAAGGAAAAATATAATTTAATGACCAATTAACATCACTTTTCAAATGACTTACATAATATTATTTATAACTATTTATGGTAACTAATTGTCGAAAAGTATGATATAAAGCCATTTTATTAATTCAAATAAATATTTTAACTCATTAAATACTCACTAAATATTTTAGATCTCAGAGAAAAAAAATTAATTGACAAGATATTTTCTCTACTAAAATCATGCATTTAAAACTTAATATTTATGGCGAGACTTGTCAACCAAAATTCTTGTGCAATCTATTCACGAGATATTCTCCTTTAGCTTTATCAACAAGATATTCCAAAAATAATATTACGTTATAAATATAAGATTTATTGAGAATTTATTAAAAAAATCTACTTCTTAGCTTATCATGCAAGCTAAATCAATGAGAAACGTCCACCAATTTACTATAAATAAGACATCCACAGTAGAAGAAACGAAATCATTGAACTTTGTATTCTGAACTTTTAATATTAATAATGTTCTGAATTTTTTTTTCTTCTTATTTTAGAACGTCAAGCTTTTATATTTCATGAGAGCTGATTTTTCTTTTGGTTTATATGCATATACCCTATTATGACGATTTATCCACTGAAGCTATATATCGATTTGATTGTACACCTCTTTGATATATCATTTCGATAACATCTTTGTTCCTCAATCTGGTAAAAAAAATTACTCAATTTGATAACATCTCTCAGTTATATCATTTCAATAGCATCTTTTTGTGTTGCGAATACTTTTTTTTTTATTAGTAGAATTATATTATTGTTTAGAATTATAAGCTTATATATACACATATTGTTTTTTGGTTTGCTGATTGTGATTTTGTTTTATATTTTTCAAGAGATGATTTGACGGAATGTTCATATTTCAGACCTCTAAGAGTTCACCATTCCGGTCCTGCAAAAGATGTGCGCTTAGAATGGTATTTTCTCTATTGTACATCAAAATATCACATTATATTTTTAAAATATTAGTAGGATGGTATTTTCTCTACTGAAATAATATCTTATTTCCTAATCTCATGCTTTAATATTTAAACTGTAAGGGTAAGATTTTTTAATTAAATCATTAGTGTAAACTATTCCCGATATATTCTCTTTTTTTATTTTTAAAATGTAATTTTAATAACAACTAGAGCTTGACCCGTGCGTCCGCACGGGTTGTTATTTTCATTTTTATATAAATGAATATTATTTAAATGTTTATTGGTTTATATTTAAATATTTATCATATTTTAAATATTTTATAAATACAACAAAGAAAATAGTGAGCCGTGCCCGCTACTAAACTTTTGACAAAATATTGACATATTGATATGTTTGAATAATATTTCTTTTAACATGAAATTATTTTTCAAATGTAATAAAAAATTTAAATATTTTGATCAGATATGTATAATACAGTGAGATTTAGATACATTAGAAAAAATATTTGGTTATAAACATTAAACATTGTTATACAAAGATATTTAAATTTTCTTGTTGAAAATAATTTATAGTAACTGAAATGATATATGTTAGAAATTTTTGAAATATATATAATCTTAAGTGAGATTAAATTATATTAAAAATAATATTCACTTACAAATATTTCATATTGTTCTATAAGTTGTTTAAAGATATTTAAATCTTAGCATATATAAATTTTATTGTTCAAAATAATTAATGGTAAGTTAAACATATATTTTAGGAATATTCATAATATTGTTTAATATTTTGAGACCCTTTCTGTGTTTAATTCATTAAATACCCACTAAATATTTTAGATGTCAGAGAAACGAAATTAATTGACAAAATATTTTCTCTCCAAAAATCATGCATTTAAAACTTAATATTTATGGTGAGACTTGTCAACCAAAATTCTGGTGCAATCTATTCACGAGATGTTCTCCTTTAGCTTTTTCAACAAGATATTCCAAAAATAAAATTACCTTATAAGTATAAGATTTATTGAGAAATTTTAAAGAATATTTTAAATAAATCTAACTTGCGCAAGAAGACTAATATTTAATTCAAACCAGCTTATGATATTGTAGATTTAATAACTTTCTTTATTCAATTTAAATATTTATTATGAATAATTAATATTTTCTGCTTTTCCTTCTAAACATGTATTATACTTTATAATTGCTTATTATTTATAGTTACAATAGCATACTAATGAGATGAACCTTTTCTTTTGCAGGTCATGATGTTGCAGTCATTAGGTGATATTTCCTCTCGTTCTTTGATTTTTCAGGAACTCCTTTGTCTAAAAGAAAAAGCCAAGAAGATCATGACAGTAGTCTTGAAGATCAACACTATGTCATTTAACAATTATATTATTACTTATTTATTATTTAGTTCTCACAATTTGCCTTGAATGAAAAATATGTCAATATTTATCACATTAATGATGATTGCAACATCACGTAACATATATTCATCATATTTAATTCAAAAGATTGGTTGGTAATAATTAAAAATGATTTATGTTAACACATTAAATTCAAAAAATCTATATAGCAATAAAAAATGTAATAAATTGTACGAATATAATATTTGATACTAACTTATCGTGCAACCATATCAACACTGTTGTATATACATATATATATATATATATATATATATATATATATATATATATATATATATATCTTACATTTTCTTATGGTATATATATCTTACATTTTCTTATGGTTTACATTTTAAGTTGCTTATTATTTTCAAAACTTAATCTAATGACGTTTTTTAGAAAAAAATATAACTTCTTCTGTTATCCGGAAGGACGATGATGAAGAAAATATTGAAACTATTAAAGAAGCATGTTATTGGGCATCAGCAAAAAAGATCTACGCAAGTTGTTTTGTGTCCTATTGCTAACACATAGTATCACAAATCCAGAAAACGTTTGCAATTGTTACTTGGGAAAAACTATCACAAGATATATTATGCAACCAAAGAAAAGGTACGGATAAACCAAGTTAGCTCATGTTTTTATCAAAATAAAATGTTAGTAGATCAAATTAATTTTTACATGTTCTTTCAGGCTTGCGTTTATCAGAAGATCAAATTAAGAGTTTATCTTTGGAGGAGATTGAATCAATCATGCGTTTGAACGGAAGCTCATTGACGTTGTTTAAGTTTTGAAACGTGTTATCAATAGTATACTCTTCTATTGGTTAAGCTGTGGCTTTTGTTAGATTTTCTATTAATTAAATTTTTTGTTTTACTTTTGTGGAATTCGCGATATTGTAATGATATAAATCAATAATAAAGATATTTTTCTCACTATTAATAGGTGAGAGATAGAGAGAGAGGCAGAGAGAGGGAGAGGGAGGGAGGGAGAGAGGAGGGATGGCAGAGGGAGGAGGGAGGAGGGAGGAGGGAGGATGAGAGGGGAGAGAGAGAGGGAGAGAGGGAGAGAGGGAGAGAGGAGAGAGAGGGGAGAGAGAGGGGGGAGAGAGAGAGAGAGAGAGAGAGAGAGAGAGATTAGTGTTTACGGTATATCCAAAAAAATATTGTATAATATCGAATTATTTTATATTGTACAATTGCTAACAAAATTTGACAATTTTTTGCAGGTTTCTATGAGATTTTTTTAATTCATAATTGTTCTTCTTATTTTATATTACTTATGGATTATATTTAAAAAATTTATCACATTTTCTTTTCAGAGTTCTATGGGAGTGTGATACCTATGAGATTTTTATCAAATTTTTTAATACATCACTATTTCCTGTATATTTTTCTTACATTTGTTTTCTTTATTAGTTAACTTTTATTAAAAACATACTAATGATGTTGATATCTTTTTTACTTTAGTTAACATTCATTTGTTTTATTCTTATATACTTTTTCTGACTTTTTAAGTTTTTGTTTCAGTTTTATATTGAATTTAGTTCACATAGTTGTACATAATTTATGTTTTAAAACATAATTTTTCTTTTAAAAAATTAAGCGACAAAGAGCCTAATTAAACCGATCCAAAAAAAAAACAAACCGAACCGAATATAAACTAAACTGGACATAAAGCACACCGAACTAGACTAAATATGATTTACTTCAGTTGAAAAAAAATATTAAAATCGAACTAAACAAACCAACCGAACCGAAAAAGTAACGAATTCCACCCCTACTGCATCTTGGAGATTTGCGCAAATCATGTCTCAGCATTGAAACTCTCACTTGTTCCACCTTCTCTTACATTTGAACTCAATCGATATTATACAATATTTTAATATCCGCACAGGGTGCGGGTCGGTCACCTAGTAGTATGTTATATACTGAGAATAATAATTATGAACCTTTAAAAGATTTTCTGTCCATGTGACCCATGAGATCAGTGTAAGTTGAAATAGTGGACTTTGACCTCCCAGCCCAAAAGGTGAAGACAAGATCGTTATTTCCAGCTGAGATTAAATAAACGGCGTTTGATATAATTGCGTTTGTTTTTTCTTGGTTTCCTAAAACGCCGTTTAGTATTGGAATTCAAATTCGATTCTCCCTAAAGCAAAATTTTGAGCAAAATTACTAGCTCTTTAGCTTCTGGGTGAGCTTTGGTAACCCTTAAATCTCCAACGGCCCAATAGTAACAATGAAGTTCAATTTCCACCAAGTCCTCTAACAACAACAAGATTAAAGAAGCTTGCATAAAAAACACTTAAATCACATCATATAACTTTTGGACTCGGGTAGATCTCTTAAGTCTTTGGTATGGGCCGTGTTTGAAACACCGAGACCCACATCTTTCATTCCTAAACTACCAAAGCCCCTTATATAATTCAAGCTCTGCTTTAACATTCACCATAACCTAGTAAGACCATCTTTATCCCTAAAACTCCGAATGGGGTTCTTAATGATTTTTTAGTACTAAATGTAACTTTAATAAACTTTACTAGATTTTGACCCGCGCTTTTAAAGCGCGGGTTTATTTTCCTTTATCTTTTTTTAAATTGACAAATATTTAATAAATGTCATATTTTCATATATTTGTTTTTTTATAAAAGACTTAAGTTTTTTATCTTTCTTTATCGTGTTATTTTAAATGAGTATAGGCCTGATCACAATATCCTAACCCGAAGAACCAACCCAAAACCGACCCAAAAATCAGGATCCCGAACTCGATCAGATCCGGAGTAAATATCCGAATGAATTCTAAATTGCTATATCCGAAGAACCGATCCAAATCCGATCCAAACCGAGAACCAAATGAGTACCCGAAGATATCCGAAATGTGAATATATATCTAAAAATATATGTTATAATTATATGTTATAATTATTTTAATATTTTAAATTAATATCATAAGTTAACTATAGTAGTCATTTTTAGTACTTTTGAGTATTTTTGGATAAAATATGATAGTTTGGATAAAAGTTTACCCAAAAACTGTATAGAATGAATATTTTTGGTTACTTTTGAGTAATTTGGATACAAAAATTTGAACCGAATCGAATACTTTGGTTACTCTGAGTATAAATAACCGAACCCGTTTTAGATATTTTGGTTATTTTTCAGGCTCTTATGCATGAGAACCGAACCCACCCGGATCCGGAAAGATCTGACTCGAACCCGATCCGAAAAAAAAAATTGAATCTGATTTGTTAAACGGCCCAAATGGCCCAAAAGAGATGATGTGGGCAATGGGCTGGATTTAAAAAAAAAGTGACCCAATATAGATGTGTTATTAATATTACTTGATTGCCCTTAATGAAATATGCAATGTTATTAAAGAAAGGGGTATTTTTAGTAAAAAATCCAATAGGATCCTGCTTTAATAGTATAGATTAAGAAACTCCCATTTAGAATTTAGAATGGTTGAATGGGAGTTTCTTAATTGAGGATTTTTAGAATTTTTTTAAGATAAAATTTTACACTTTCTACAACAATGCAAGACTTGTGACAGAAGGAAACATCTAGAAGAATACAAAACTTGTGACACAAGGAAACAAGTCTCGTGACACACTATACAACAATACAAGACTCGAGACACACTTGTACAAGGATGCACTTGTACAAGAATACGGATGTTGTGAGTGTGTTCTAAGCAGAACAAGAATACTATTAGAGCATATTGTCATTGAACCACTATCAGAGTTGTGAGTGTGTTCTAACCAGAGAATGATTAAAATACCTCTTGTACTGTAACATAGGCATTCAAAAGTAAAACACACAATGAGCAATAGGGTCTTCTTACTTTCAGCAATAGTGATTCAAAGAAGTTAACTTTCCAGGTCTATTACTATGAGAAATAGTATAAGTAAATTGTGAGTCCTACAACTTCTAACGATGTATATGATACTGCTAAGGCAATGAAAACAAACCGGAATCAAGCTGTCAATCAGCTCATTTCCACCGAGAACTTCACCATTTGTGAACATGATTTTGAGAGGGGCGGCAGAACGGGAGACTGTAGTAGTTGTATGTTTCCTGTGGGTTGTTATATGGGCCAACTTTGTTCACCCACAGGGTAACCTGCTCACTATCTGCAAAATTCCATATCCGCAAGCTTTTTAATATCTATCAAAAGCTATACAATACTTGTGATTTTAAGGGCGATACATACAAACTAGGGAATGCAGCTAAAACAACACAACTTGACTACCTAAAGAAAGATTCTACATCCATAAGCATTTATTTATTGTTTTCATAAACCAAAATCGTTTGTTTTAACTACAGATTAGTACTACTGGAGGTAAAGGAAAACAAACCTGAGAATGACCGAAAGAAGCAGAGACGCGGAGGAGGGAGCGGCCGTCTTCGTTTCTGAAACTGAGAGATTTCGCGAGCTGCTGAGGAGATAAAAAAGACATGAATGAACACCAGATTCAGCCGCTTTGTATAATTCTGCGTCTCTAATTGCTTCGACTCTTGTCCCTTCGTAGCATCTGTAGGATTAAGCTTGAAATAACTTAAGCATTAAGTTATCTATTTCCTAGCTGAGTTATAGATTAGGAAATATGAAAGTCCTAAGTGTTTTAGGAGTTATCTACAACACTATTGTTTAGTAGGTTTAGGACTTTATAAGCTTATAAATATGGAGATGTCAATGTGTGGCATAAAATAAGATTTGTGATTGAGAGCTTAAGGTTTTGAGTAAGTTTCCTTAAGAGATTAATAAGAGAGTGTTTCTTGTTAACTGAGTTCGTGATTTGCTTGAGAGATTGAGATTCTATATTTGGTATCAGAGCATTAGGTTAAGAAGAAGCTAGTTGAGATACACCATGGGCGACGATAACAAGATTGTGGCTACGACCAAATCAAAGGAGATCGGACCATCTTCTATTAAGTGTCCGATGTTGGATTCAGCCAACTACACGGTTTGGGCTATACGGATGAAGGTTACACTCAAGGCAAACAAGGTATGGGAAGTTGTTGAAACAGAATCGAAAGATGATGATAGAAACAACATGGCAATTGCCTTATTGTTCCAGTCTATACCTGAAACGTTAATACTACAACTGGGAGAGTCTGATACAGCAAAATCTGTGTGGGAATCCATAAAAGCGAGACACGTTGGAGCTGATAGAGTGAAAGAGGCGAGATTGCAGACATTAATGGCTGAGTTTGATAGAATAAAGATGAAGGAGTCTGATACGATTGATACATTCGTGGGAAAACTTTCAGAGATAACATCAAAGTCAACTGCTCTAGGAGAAGTTATTGATGAACCGAAACTTGTCAAGAAATTTCTGAAAAGTCTTCCACGAAAGCGCTACATACATATTATTGCAGCACTTGAGCAAGTTCTTGATCTTAATACTACCACTTTTGAGGACATAGTTGGAAGATTAAAAGCTTATGAAGAGAGAATTAATGAAGAAGAAGATGAAGAAGAGGAGCAAGAAGATCAGAAAAAGCTCATGTATGCCAACTCAGACTCACGCCAATCTCACCAAGAAAATTATGCAGGAAACAGAGGACGAGGTAGAGGACAAGGTGGTTGATCGTATTGGAGAGGTAGAGGTCGTGGTCGCTATGGTTCGTGGTACAAGCAAGAACGAGATGATTCAAAGATTACTTGCTATAGGTGTGATAAGTTAGGACATTATGCGACAGATTGTCCTGACAGATTACTCAAACTCCTAGATACAATCGAGAAGAAAGAAGAAGATACACAAGAGGCGGACAAGCTTATGCTTCATGAGATCGTTTATTTAAATGAACAGAAGGTAAAACCGAGCTTGCTAGATATTGATCAGACGTCAATACACTTGTGGTATCTTGATAATGGAGCCAGTAACCACATGAGTGGTAACCGACTTTTCTTCTTTGAGCTAGATGAAACAATAAAGGGAGTGGTGAAGTTCGGAGATGATTCACGTATTGCAATAGAAGGAAAAGGTTCAGTACGTTTCTTGCTTGAGAATGGTGTTAAAAAGGTGCTAGATGGTGTGTATTTCATTCCAGGTCTGAAATCCAATATTATAAGTCTGGGGCAGGCTACTGAAGGTGGATGTGAGGTTCGTATGAAGGATGATCACTTGATACTTTATGATCGAAACGGGAATCTTGTTGTAAAAACAATAAGATCTGGCAATCGTCTCTATAAAGTGACCTTGGAAGTAGAAAATATCAAGTGCTTCAAAATGATAGGATCAAGTGAAGCAAGTTTGTGGCATTCTCGGTTGGGTCATGTCAACCTCGAGACTATGAAGTTAATGGCTAATAAAGAGCTTGTAGTTGGGCTACCAAAGATATCAATGGAGAAAGAGACATGCGGATCATGCTTGCGAGGCAAGCAAACATGAGCAAGCTTTCCACAGTCAAGCACGTTTCGAGCTACACGACCACTTGAGCTAATACACGGAGATCTCTGCGGACCTATCACCCCTTCAACGCCAGCGAAGAAGAAATATGTGTTTGTAATCATAGATGATTACTCACGCTACATGTGGAGTATCTTATTAAAGAGTAAAGATGAGGCGTTTGAGCACTTTAAGATATTCAAGAGACAAGTCGAGCAAGAGACAGGAGCTAGTATCCAGACTTTCAGGACAGACAGAGGAGGTGAATTCACTTCTAACGAGTTTAATAGCTTCTGTGCAAAGGAAGGTATCAAGAGGCATCTTACAGCGCCATATTCACCGGAGCAAAACGGAGTAGTTGAGAGGCGAAACAGAACATTGCTAGAGATGACCAGGAGCACTCTAAAACACATGAACGTACCGAACTACTTGTGGGGAGAGGCTGTTAGACATGCCACTTATCTCATAAACAGAGTGGCAACAAGGTCTCTAAATCCAGCACAAACTCCATACGAAGTTCTACGAGGAAGAAAGCCTAATTTAGGACACATACGTGTGTTTGGATGCATTGGATATGTAAGAACAGAAGCAGTTGGAAGAAAAAAGTTGGATGATCGTTCAAAGATACTAGTTCACCTCGGCACCGAACCCGGTTCAAAGGCATATCGTCTTTTAGATCCAGGAAGTCAAAGGATAGTTGTTAGCAGAGATGTGGTATTTATTGAGGATCAAAGCTGGACCTGGAAGAATAAAGGAGATAAGAATGATGGAGTCTACAAGTTACGATTTGAGAAGTTTGGTCATCAAGAAACACAGGATGTGTTGGTAGAGGATCGAGATGATCAGGGTATTACTCGAGTTATGAGTAAACCCGAAGAGGAAGTAGAGGTTGATGAAGAAGATACAGAGGTAGAAGCAACAGAGGATGATGAAGAAGAGGCTAGTCCAAGGCGATCAACAAGGATTCGTAAAACGCCAGACTATCTTAATGATTATATATTGCTTGCTGAGGTCGAGTGTGAACGACTGCTGATGATGATTAATGAGGAACCTTGGGATTTCAAGGAGGCAAAGGCACACAAGGAATGGATAATGGCTTGCGAAGATGAGATTGATTCTATAATCAAGAACAAGACATGGGAGTTGGTTGAACTACCAAGAGGAGCAAAAGCTATTGGCCTTAAGTGGGTTTTCAAAATAAAAAGAAATCCTGATGGAAGTATCATCAAGTTTAAAGCAAGGTTAGTAGCTAAAGGATATGTGCAGAGACATGGTATTGACTATGATGAAGTGTTCGCTCCAGTTGCGAGAATAGAAACAATAAGGTTCATCATAGCTCTTGCGGCATCAAACTATTGGGAGGTTCATCACCTCGACGTCAAGACCGCCTTTCTTCACGGTGACTTAAAGGAAGTAGTATATGTGAGACAGCCGGAGGGTTTTGAAGTCGAGGGAGAAGAAGGCAAGGTGTATAAGCTGAAAAAAGCACTCTATGGTCTCAAGCAAGCACCACGCGCATGGAATATAAAGCTAAACGAGATTCTTAAAGGTCTTAACTTCGTGAAGTGTTCGAAAGAACCATCTCTCTACCAGAGAAAGGAAGACGGTAAACTGTTAATAGTTGCAGTATACGTAGACGATCTTCTGGTGACCGGCTCCGATCTTGCGTTGATTCATGAGTTTAAACGTGAGATGGCTTCAAGCTTCGAGATGAGCGATCTTGGGAAGTTGACTTACTATCTAGGTATTGAAGTTCTTCAACATCGTGATGGTATAACTCTGTCACAAGCGAGATATGCGGCAAAAATACTTGAGGATGCAGGAATGAGCGAATGCAATATGAGTCACATACCGATGGAACCAAACCTAAAGATGTCTAAGGGACTAGAAGAAAGACGTGTTGGTGAGAAAGAGTTTAGACGTAGTATTGGGTGCTTGAGATACCTTCTTCATACACGACCGGATCTTTCTTTTGTGGTTGGCATGCTTAGTCGTTATATGCACGAGCCAAGAGAGTCTCACAACGCACTACTCAAGCAGGTACTTCGTTATCTGCGTGGAACTCTATCGTTTGGCTTATCATATGAAAGGTCGAATGGGATGAAGATTGTTGGGTATAGTGATAGTAGTCACAACTCTGACATAGATGATGGGAGAAGCACAACTGGTCATATCTTCTATTTGGAAAGATGTCCTATTACTTGGTGTAGTCAAAAACAGGAAACAGTGGCTCTTTCTTCATGTGAAGCTGAGTTTATGGCCGCCACAGAAGCAGCGAAACAGGGCATCTGGCTCCAGGAGTTACTTGCTGAAGTGACCGGAAGAAGCTGTGAGAAAGTGACTATTCGGATCGATAACAAATCGGCAATAGCACTTACTAAGAATCCTGTGTTTCATGGTCGCAGTAAACACATACATAGAAGGTTTCATTTCATCCGGGAGTGCGTAGAGAATGAGCAAGTGGATGTTGATCATGTCCCAGGAAGCGAGCAGAAAGCGGATATACTAACAAAGTCACTCGGCAAGCAGAAGTACAAGGAGATGAGAAGCTTCATTGGAGTTCTAGATTTGAAGAATGAAGAGTTCAAGCTTAAGGGGGTGAATGTAGGATTAAGCTTGAAATAACTTAAGCATTAAGTTATCTATTTCCTAGCTGAGTTATAGATTAGGAAATATGAAAGTCCTAAGTGTTTTAGGAGTTATCTACAACACTATTGTTTAGTAGGTTTAGGACTTTATAAGCTTATAAATATGGAGATGTCAATGTGTGGTATAAAATAAGATTTGTGATTAAGAGCTTAAGGTTTTGAGTAAGTTTCCTTAAGAGATTAATAAGAGAGTGTTTCTTGTTAACTGAGTTCGTGATTTGCTTGAGAGATTGAGATTCTATAGCATCGGTTTCAACTTCCATGGCTTCTCCTACAAGATTCGATTCAAGCTTTGGTTTCGTTGTCAAGATTCGTCGACGTCTTCTTCCTCCATCATACCTCGCTCGTCTTGTAGATTCTCCATCGACGGATCGACGAGGCAAATCTGCGGGAGGGATTGGATGCCGAAGACAGACGTCGCCATCGAGGAGCCAGGGAGAGGGAGAGAATCGTCGCTAGAGAAGAGGAGGGAAAAGAAACAAAAATATATTACGCTTAGACAAGCGACACGTGGGTTTAGAAACCCTTTAGTTATCGGTCGCAAAGACTCGAGTTAAGGATCAGTTATGTTAATTTCTTTTTGTTTGGATTTAATTAAATGCTCAGTTTTGCTTAAAAACCCTACTTAGAAACCGCGATGATGATGCTTAAGCCGCCGCCATCGCGATCTCTCCCTCTCTTTTTATAGGGGGGACTCTTATTCTAGCTGTCTCTCCTATCTTCTTCTTCTTCTTCTTGTAACTGCTGTTTTGTTTTTCTTTAAATTTGCAAAACTTCCTGATGAGGATAACATATCTAAAGCTATGGATCTGATATTTCAGATTCATATGATGCTATATTGTCATAGTTACTCTGATGGGAAATTCTTCGTTTTTATTAAAAACATTACATCTCTGTTGTAGTTAGGTTGATATTCAAAGTATATGAAATCCAATCTATTGATCTACCTCTTTTTTCCCGGTTGCCTATATAGTTTCATATGCATTATCACATAAGCTTTGCTTTACCAATTCTTTCAAATTCTTAAAGCTTTTATGTTTTTGCTACAAAACAAAATAATTTCTAGTATTGGTTTTGAATACAGAGGCAACTTTTTGCCGAGTGAATCGAATATCGATCTCTCTCTTTTTCCCAGTTGCCTAAATCATGTTATGGCCGTCTGAGAGGATTTAGCTGATTGGCTATGTAGTTTCAATATATCCAATCATGTCCTCTTTGCTGCTACATTTGTTTTGCTCCAATTACTAAAAATCTATTAATCGTTAGTGTATTCATAAAAATATTCTTTATTTTTCTTCCGATGCAAGATAATATTGAGTACATGGCGAGACCTCTACTTTAGGCCCATAGGCATGAGTTGATGAAGTCTTTGTCATGTCAGAAGAACATGATCACGAATGTGATTTTATTTGGGCCGTTCCCAATGACCCTTTGTCGATACAAAGTGCAATACTCTCCGTTGATCCCACCGCATGAAATTTTGCTGGCGAGTTGATTATAGACCTAGTTCGCTTAATTTCCAATATTGAATAGAAAATTTGATTCAATCTCCCATTGTGTTCAAGATAAGAACCTAAATTTACATCACGTAATATAATGGCTTAAAAGCTCATCTAGATACAGGTGGAAACTCTTTTTAAAAAAAAAAACCGAAATCTTACGTTAATTCAGATCTTACGTTATTGATTCTACGTTAATGATCTGACGTTATCATATAACGTAATTATCTATAATGCAGATCTTAAGTTAGCATATAATCTCTATTTTATTACATATTATTATCTATGTATAATTTTGTATTTCCATTAATAATTTATCTGCAAGCATATTATAACTGATATTTGTGATAAGGTTTACATCTTATATTTTGTAGAAAGCTGTATTATCTGGTGAAGACTTTTTTTTATTCATGGGAAACTAAGAAATATATATCTATATATGTTGGTTGCAATTTTGCAATTAATATTATAACTAATATAAAAGTACATTTTGAGAATAGTAAAAATGTGCTTAAAACAATAGTTAGGCCTTTTGTCGAAGAGATGTGTTGGATTGGATCTGAAATTTTTTGGAAACTGAAACCTCAACAAGGGGATGGTTAGATATGGAAGAGGCTTTGCAAGCTTAGAACAAAAGTTAGTTTCTTTTGTCTATTATGAAACTGGGCCAGGCATAACAGGGAGCTTTTGGTTTGATAATTGGATGTATCTTGGACTTTTAATTAATCTTGACTGGTGTAAGAGGTCTGGCAATCTCGGGTCTGCATAAGGAAGCGACAGTGACCAATGCTTTAGTGGTTGTTAAGTGCTTCACGCAACAGAAGTGTCATAATGACATTGTTAATGCAGTGCTTTCCATTGCATGTTTCCATTGTGCAATCATCTAACGATGATGCATACCTTTGGACAATGAGAATGATTCCCCTTTCAACATGTTTTGTTTTCCATGTTTCCATTGTGGCTCATTCTTCATCGTCCAATTCCTCCGGTTTACTAAGACATTCAAATATGGTTTAAAAGTAAAATCTTTAAGCATCCTTTTATATCTTGGTTTGTGCCATAGAACAGACAATCAATCGTGATAAAAATGTGGGGTTGGGGTGTTCATGTTTCTCCGAGTTGTCTTTTATGTCCAGGGTGTGATAAGTCTAGATATCATTTGTGTTTTACTGCATTTACAGCTCTGAAGTATGGATGTCTTTTTTTGCTTTTGATTCAAGCTGGTATCTTCCATCGTATTTGAAGACTGTCTGAGATGGTTAAAGGCTCCTGGTACTGATCATAATATTACCCTCATCATATTTCAAGTTGTCGTTTACATGGTTTGGAAAGAGCGAACCTCTCGTTTGCACACTGATTTGTGCCGACCTACTCAGGAAATGGTAATATTATAACTTTCTTCTCACGTCAAATATTGTTCAGAGCAAATATTATCAGACATAATTAAGAAGAGAATTGCAAGAATAAAATGACGGATTAATGTTTTTGGTATAAAAGAAGATTAATGCATTGCGGGTTAGCCTTGGAAAACAAGGTTAAAGATAATCATTTTCAAGTTAAACGTATTGCAATCTGAACCATAAAGATGTTTTCGAACTTTTATACATCACAACTTACAAAATTCTAGTGTATCTGGTCGTAACTCGTGAGCTACTCTACTCAGCATGCATATATCGATAACTCAACAAAGATGTCGGTAAGGAAAAATAACCAATAAGCATTGATTTTGTGAATGGGTGAATAATTGAGGAGCCAGTTAATTTGCCAAGTAGTCAATCATTTTGACATTGTATTAGTTTGTCATTTATTAATGTTTCAAACCAAAAAGTAAATTAAAAAAAATTATCGTATACAAAAGTAGTCTACTGTAAATTGAGGAGTTGGAAATGATAATACTGGCGACTCCGTTGGTTTGTGAAAACAAAGAAAATGTACGGTTTTGAAGGAGCTTCAAGTTGTATTTATTTTTAGTGTGCTCATATAATTATGAATGTTTTTTTAGTTCGTCTTAGTTATGAATATATTTGTGTAATACTCCTAGTAAAAATGAAAACAAAATATAGAAATTATCAGCAGCTATAAGATTGAGAAAACTATGTACCATAATATTTGCAGACGTTTATATTATTTATACATTTAGGTTAAAAAAGCCTTGGAAATTAGGAGGAAAAAAAAAACAAATGACAGGCCGTAAACGAAAGAGTGAGTTAAAGGTTTAAAGCAACGTACATATTTAATTTATCTTATTAAAGTAGAAGTACTTTAAACTTTTGTTTGCAAACAATGTTAGAAAAAAAAAAAAATTTGATTGGAAACATGAATAGTAGAATAAATGAGATATGTTTGGAAACATGGATAGTAGAGATGTGTACTTTCTTTTATTTACACATTTAGACATTGTATTTTTAATAAATTAATAACAAATGAGAATTGTTTAGAAACATGAATAACATATTTAATATATTATTTTATTTAAACATTTAGCTATTGTTTTTACAATAAATTAAACAATCTTCTTTCTATATTTCTTTTTATTTACAATTCTGTCACTATATTTACAATTCTTCATGGTGAAAATAAAAACACAAACTCAAATATAAATAGTATATTATATAAAACTATTTTTAAAAATAGTATTATTACCTTATTTAGTTTTGCATAGAAAACTAATGCAAAAAATTAAAATTTTGAAACAAGGATAAAAGTAAGAAGAAAAAGTAATGGCTTATGTTATTAATAAAAATTGGAAATCTATTATATCAGTTTTAAAATATACAAAATGGACTAATCTAATTAACTAAAAACATTGTTTTGTCTAAAATAATCACAAAATAAAATTTAAATTTTATATACATATTTCAAATCAAAATAATAATTTACAGTTCATTTATATCAAAAATTGATTTAAAATATGCATATATTCAAAAAATTATTTTTACTAAAATATTTTCCGATAACCATTATTTAAAAATGTTTTCAATATATATAAGAAAAATACAAGAAAAATATTAATTTCATATACCAACTTAAATTATAGTTTTTATATTTCAATTAAACTTTTAAGAATATAATATATGTGAATATTTATAAAATGGTACATATAAAATACTATTAGTTATATGATTATTTATGGACCAATACAATTAATTATATGATGACGTATATATGATACATAATAGTGACTAGGGCTTGGCGTTCAGGTATCCATTCCGGTTCATTTCGGATATGTTTGAGTTTCAGGTTTTTGAGATCAAAGATTTCAGTCCTATTCATATATTTCTAAATTTTAGTTCGAGTTATGACTAGGGTTGGGCATTCATGTATCCATTCGAGTTCGTTTTGGATCTGTTTGGGTTTTGGATTTCCAAGGTCAAAGATTTCAGCCACATTCAGATATTTCTAAATTTCAGTTCAAATTATATTCGGATCTTTGCGGGTTCAGTTCGGGTTCGGATAACCTATTTAAATTATTTTTTATAATTCGTTATATATTTTGAATTTCTTTAAATCTATAATAAGATAATATATTGTATATAAATCTGAATAACATATGTCAGAATACCTAAACTTAACATATAAATTGCTTTGGTTTAAATTTTGGATCAGTGTTTTGAGTGTACTTCCACTATGTTAGATATTTATATGTGACTATTTTTATATATTTTCAAGTATTTAAACCGACCTAAAAATATCATATATATATTCTGGATGTTTTTATATACACTAAAACTAAAATTATTAATATATATAAGTATATAAATCTTTTTTCGGATACATTTTGATATCCAAAATACTTCAGTTCGAATTGGTTATGGTTTCGGTTATCTAAATATCAAAAATTTGAATAATTTGGATATTTAATCAATTTTGGTTCATGTTTGGTATTACTCTTTCAGATCGTGATTGGTTCAGTTCTTCAGATTTGAATTTTTAATTCAGTTTTGATATTGACATGAAAAATAAATAGTAATATATATTCGAAATATACATCCGAATGGGCGTGCAGGTCAAAATCTAGTTTCTCTTAAAGATATTGTACACGCAATTTTTTTTTAAAAAAAAAAGAAAGGACTATTATCCCCAGCTGTGTATAAAAGGCAGACAGACCATCGTTCCATTTGACTACACTCACACAACCGAATAAACTTGACACTAATATTCATTCTTTCTTTCAACCAAAATAACAAAAACAAATCCCCTTTTAATGGACGCCAAAATCGGATGCATCGATGCGTACAAGCCGAGGAATGGCGACGTGTGTAGTCCAACAGACGGCAGCGTGGCAACCATCCAAGACTCAGGTCCAGCCTCCTCGCTCTCCGTAGGCTCATCAGAAGCGACACTAGGGCGTCATTTGGCGAGACGTCTAGTCCAGGCAGGAGTCACCGATATATTCTCAGTTCCGGGCTATTTAAACCTAACATTGCTGGACCAGCTCATCGAGGAGCCGGAGCTGAAGAACATGGGATGCTGCAACGAGCTAAACGCAGGATATGCTGCGGATGGGTACGCACGATCTCGTGGAGTGGGGGCTTGCGTGGTGACGTTCACGGTAGGTGGACTGAGCGTATTGAACGCGATCGCAGGAGCGTACAGCGAGAATCTGCCGTTAATATGTATAGTGGGAGGTCCTAACTCCAACGATTTTGGAACCAACCGCATTCTCCATCACACCATCGGATTACCTGATTTCAGCCAAGAACATCGCTGTTTCCAGACCGTTACTTGCTACCAGGTTTTTAAATTAATTTAATTAATTAATTTAATTTAATTTTGGATGTGTTTGTTGTTGGTAATTAGGCGGTGGTGAACAATTTGGAAGATGCTCATGAACAGATCGACATGGCCTTCTCAACAGCTCTTAAAGAAAGCAAACCTGTTTACATCAGCATCAGCTGCAACTTAGCTGCTATTCCCCACCCTACTTTCATCCGTGATCCTCTCCCTAATTTCTCTCTTACTCCGAGATCAAGAAGCAACAAGATGGGCTTAGATCGATGCTGCGGTTGAAGCAACCTTGGAGTTTCTCAACAAGGCCGTGAAGCCCGTCATTGTCGGCGCGGTGTCAAGTTGCGTGTAGCCAAAGCCACCGATGCCTTTGTCCAGTTTGCCGATGCTTCTGGCTACGCCATGGCTGTAATGCCATCTGCCAAGGGCCTTGTCCCTGAGCACCATCCTCACTTCGTCGGGACTTACTGGGGAGCTGTCAGCACTCCTTTCTGCTCTGAGATCGTCGAATCTGCAGACTTTTATATCTTTGCAGGCCCAATCTTCAACGACTACACCTCCGTTGGTTACTCCCTTCTCCTCAAGAAAGAGAAAGCCATCATTGTGAACCCTGACCGTGTCACTGTGCCTAACGGTCAAACGTTCGGATGCGTTCTGATGAGCGAGTTCTTCACTGAGCTGGCCAAGAGGGTGAAGCGTAACGAGACGGCTTATGAGAATTACCGCAGGATCTTTGTCCCTCAGGGTAAGCCAACTGCATCCAAGGCAGGAGAGCCTTTGAGAGTCAACATAATGTTCCAACACATTCAGAACATGCTCTCCGGTGAAACCACTGTGATTGCTGAAACCGGTGATTCTTGGTTTAACTGCCAGAAACTTAAGCTCTCTAAAGGATGTGGGTACGTACGTACGTGTATCTCTCTCTTTCTCTACCATTTTTAACATATAAGTCTCAGCTTCAATTAAATTCAATTCAATTCTTCTAGGTACGAGTTTCAGATGCAGTATGGATCCATCGGGTGGGCTGTCGGTGCCACTCTAGGATACGCACAGGCTGTACCAGAGAAGCGAGTGTTGGCTTTCATCGGAGACGGAAGTTTCCAAGTGACGGCTCAGGACGTATCCACTATGCTGCGTAACGGTCAGAAAACGATCATATTCCTCATTAACAACGGTGGTTACACCATTGAAGTACAAATTCATGACGGTCCATACAACGTGATCAAGAACTGGAACTACACTGCTCTCGTCGATGCCATTCATAACGGCCAAGGCAAATGCTGGACCACAAAGGTGAGATACGAGGAAGAGTTGGTGGAAGCGATTAAGACAGCGACATTGGAGAAGAAAGATTCTCTTTGTTTCATTGAAGTCATTCTCCACAAAGATGATACGAGCAAAGAGTTGCTTGAGTGGGGCTCACGCGTCGCTGCTGCTAATGCTCGTCCTCCAAATCCTCAGTAAGCAAAGAGAAACGAATCTTTGAGTGGGACTCACTCATCTTACCAACATTGTTTGCCATGTTTATTACCCTGCTTTTAACTGTTTTTATTACCTTTTCAACTGCTGGTTTTAATTTGATTTTCAAACTTTTCTTCCAATTAGTACGGATAAATTCCATTCTAATCTCTGTAATTGTGTTCTCTACCATAAATTTCCGAATATATCCAAACATGTAATCCTTATTTCATGTCGGTCGAAACTTTAAATTATTGATTTGTTTTTGTTTTTCTTTTGATCATTTTCATCTTTCTATCTCCCTAACTTTTGAAATTCTTAGATAAGTAATAACTAACATAAGTAACAATCCCATGATTCAGATGATTCGGATTTTTTTTTGTCGGCAACATGTACATGAATAATATAATCTTTTGCAATCACAACTTTGTTGACAAAAATTGAAGTTCTCCATAATAAATTCGTCACAAATCTTTAACCAAGGATTTGACCAAATCATTTTATGTATATAGAACCAATTAGGCCTAAAAGAAAAGCCATATCTATGTGATTTCTTTTGTTTTATGAACACGAGAAAACATACATTATTCACATGATATGACCAAACCCAGTTTTGTTTGAATTCAATCAAGCAAGGGAAGATGGTTTCACAAACTTAAGACTCGAAAAAGTGACAACAGAACAAAGACCACGAAAGCAGTAGATAATTCGATATTACAAGCTATAGTAAAAGGTAGTTTCTATGTTCTACGTACAAGAGAAACCCTCTTTACACAAATCAGAACAACGACCACAAAATCAAATCCACATACCCAAAAAAACCACAGAACAATAAGAACACCATAAAAAAAAAAATCACATAATGTTTGCCACTGCATCCAGATTTGCCCAGCAAAATCAACTCAACCACGCATCTTCCCTCTATGCCTGCAAGAAACCAGCAACACGAACAGAGAAGGAATTACAATTTGCACAGAGATAATGGAATAAAATCAGTTGCAGTTCGAGACATTTGTACCTTGCCGGCAATGTTGTTGGACAACCAGTCAAGACCTTCGTAGAGCCCCTCGCCTGAAGTGGCACATGTGCTCTGGATGTACCTGAACAGAGAGTTCATAGACTTTATAAGCAACAGAACAAATCAACATGAAGGACGTAGGGATTGAGGAAGATTTAGATGCTTATATTATTATACCAGTGACGCTGACGGAGAGAGTGGAGACCAAGCTTATCAGTGATTTCAGCAGCATTCATGGCATTTGGAAGATCCTGTTTGTTAGCAAACACGAGAAGAACAGCATCACGCAGCTCATCCTGTACAAACACACGCACAAAAAGTGTTAAGTAAGTTTCTACTTTTGTCTGGTTTTACCACAAATCAAAAGAAAAAGGCGGATAAGACTGGAAACAGACCTCATTAAGCATTCTGTGCAGTTCATCTCTGGCCTCAACAACACGGTCTCTGTCATTGCTGTCGACCACAAAGATGAGACCTTGGGTGTTCTGGAAGTAGTGCCTCCACAAGGGACGGATCTGACAACAAGTAAAAGTTTTATGTGGCACAAAAGATCCATCAACAGTAGTTATAGGAAGAGAAAAGAGGAACATGCTGTGATGCAAAACAATTGATTTAGATAAAGATAATAATACCTTGTCTTGACCCCCGACATCCCACACAGTGAAACTAATGTTCTTGTACTCCACAGTTTCCACATTGAAACCTGTCCACAAAATTTGAATTCAAAAATGATCAAGGCCGGTGGAAGCATAAAAAAAATAGTAGAGTGAAGATACACACACAGACACCTATAAGACTATATTTAGGAAAGAGAAGGATGGAAACATACCAATAGTGGGAATGGTGGTGACAATCTCACCGAGCTTGAGCTTGTACAAAATGGTGGTCTTACCAGCAGCATCAAGACCAACCATGAGAATCCTCATCTCCTTCTTGGCAAAAAGCCTGCTAAACAGCTTCGCGAACGACAAACCCATCCTTGCTGCTTCACTAATATCAAAACCACAAGAGATCAGAGCTGCGTATCATAAACCAAATTACGAAAGTAACTTATAGATCCAAACAAACGTCACGAGACCTAATGATATGTAGCATCAGAGTAGCGCAAAATCACAAAACAAAATCACAGCTCTAAACAAACGTAACTACAATCAGAGGACGCAGATCTAAACAGAGAAAAGTCATGAAATCTAATGCTTAAGATCGTTTAGATCTTCAAGAATTTCGGAATCTAATCGCGAATTTTCGTAGATCCAAAGATCGAATCGTGAGGTTTCAACCAGAAAAATCGAAATCTCATAGCATTACTCAATGATCAGCATCATAAAACCTAAATCAAAGGGAGCAAGATATTCGATTCCCGAACCATCAAAATGGAAAATGAGAACGTGATCTGCAAATTCATTTCGAATTGAGAATGCATTAGCATAGATCTACATCAAGCGTACCTCTTCGGCGGATATCTGATAGAGAGACGACGACGAAGACGAACGGAATTTGAAAGAGAAGGAAAGAGAGAGAGAGAGCTTAAGAAGAACGCTAAAAAGGGAGAAGATACTTTATAGATGCAAAGGGTGAAAGCGTCAACCGACGAATATGCCACTTAAAATTACGGGCGTACCCTTCGGAGACTTGTTTACAGAATGTGTTATTTGTGGAGGTGGTCTGAGCTTACGCGGTTCACATGCGGTGATGGCCTGCGTCATTGGCCGTTATGGCATCTCACCAATCAGAACTCGACACGTAATGGCCAATGTTTATTGATTTTGTAAATATGCTTCAAAAACTATATTATATGCTTCAGAAAATTATATGTTACACATATCATCGTCACACTGTATCATAAACTATATTACATTACATATCATCCCTCACTACAACACTTAAAAACCATCACCACCAATCAGAGCTCATCGTGGCCAGTTTCAGCTTCCTCGATTACCAAAGCAGGTCCTGACTTGTCGCTCTGGTCTAAGCCCTTGTCATCGTGGGAGTACAGACAATCCGCAGACGGATGAACCACTCCATACCCAAAACCTTCTGCTGAGTTACAATAGGCTTCAACTTTACCGTCTTTGCCTTCAAGATTCACATTGTTGAGGACAATGTGGCTGCAAGGTACTGTGTCGCTGCATGCAAACTTGATCGCTTTCTCACTTTTGGTTGTCCCGAATACGTTCCGGTACATTATCTGGCTGATTTTAACCGCCGAGGTCTAACATTATAACAAACATATATCTCTTTGAGTTTTGTGTGTTGATAGAATAATCATATATTATTTATTGTAAGTAATGAAACCTGGTTTTGACATGAAGTAGGATTATCGCAGTAGAACTGATCAATGAGTATAGGGTTAGAGACATCTTGCATCACAACGTTTGTGAATCTAACACCTTTAACGTAACCAGAACCTCCCTGTAGTTGTTCCGAATATCGAACTTAATTGAAGTTTATAAGAGTAAATATTGAAAGCTCTTTATTTCTTTATTACCTGATATGTTTTGATCCTGAGTCCATTGGTTGTCTCTTTCAAGAACGCAGTGTCCAACACAACTTTTGTTACAATCCCTGTTGTGTTGTGATTTCCAAGGCTCCCAATGCTGCGAGAGTGTTAACTCCGAATAATTATAACTTGATACGAAACAGATGTTACAAACTTTTGTTACAATCCCTGTTTTACCTGATTCCATGTCCAGGTCCACAATAGATCCTCTTCATCTTTATATTAGAGCTCGCATTCACAATCGAGACACAATCATCCCCTGTTTTAATTCCAATCTTTAGTACATTGAAGTTTAAGCATGTTTTGGTTTAAGAAAAGGACAAAAACCTGTGCCGATTTTGCAGTCTTGGAGGACAACATTGGTGGATCCAGTGATATGGATGCCATCAGTGTTGGGACTATCTCCTGGAGATGAGACTATAACTTTGTAGACGCGTACTGAAGTTGACCTTGCAATGATGAAGTTCATCTGCTGGCTGTTCTGGATCGTCAAGCCACGTACTTTCACACCAGAGCTAGATTCTATAGTAAAGGCCTGCAGGGAAGACAAGAAGCTAGAGATGAAACAGAAGACTAAACAAGAAGGCATTAATAAGAAAGAAGAGGCAAATGGTTTCTTACCGTTGGTGCACTTTTGCAAGGCTGCAAGAAAGCAAGAAAGATGTGTAAGAATTTGATAGAAGATTATACATTTAAAGAAAAAGCTGAGGAGGAGATTATACATTAGACTTGTTTTTCTTGCAAGAAGCAGCCCACCATTTGCTACCAGAACCATCTATGACTCCATTCCCTTGGAAA
Organism: Raphanus sativus; assembly: GCF_000801105.2. Classification (NCBI taxonomy): domain Eukaryota; kingdom Viridiplantae; phylum Streptophyta; class Magnoliopsida; order Brassicales; family Brassicaceae; genus Raphanus; species Raphanus sativus. Next base: position 35,260,786 of record NC_079516.1, on the reverse strand, counting down.
ACAACCCCTTTGAGTTTCGAAAACTCTAGCCAAATCCTCTGGAACTTTGGGTCCCAGTTAGTGGGCTCTTCTGGTGCCACTATTGTCCCATCGATCTACAAGAAAGTTTATGAATTGCGATCCTTGTGTATAAATAACAATGGTCTTTAAATGCTAAAACTGACCTGAATGATAAATTTTCGTTCACATGGACCATTGAACTTTGTCGCATTTACCAAATAACTTCTTCCTTGTGGTACAAGTAATACAGACTTTGGAGTACCGCAGGCCTGCTTCCATGCGCTCACGAATGCCTGATTTGAGTAAAGCATTGCCCAACAACAGATTATTTGTTCCAGAGAATGTCTAAAATCTATAAGTAAAGTGATCTCAAACGCACCTGTGTATCATCAGAAACTCCATCTCCAGCTGCACCAAACGTATCTACATTCACCAGACTCTTACCAGAACCCCGGCTTGTAAATGAAGGCAAATCAAAAAGCTTAGTATCATAATCATCATCATCCTCAGGTATGTCAAAGTTCTCAAGCTTCTTGAGGATGTCGAGATCGGTGTACACCATTTTCGCTGCAGCTCCGCAAGCAGTTAGCATTAACAGACCCATAAGGAAAAAAATGAAGAGCCTATCCATCTTATGCATCAATCAAAAAACACAATGCAGAGATGATTGGTTTTGAGTTAGAATTTAAATGAATACTAATTAAATGTGGTTTTATTTGGGTTGGCTTTACTCCAAAAGTAGATGAAGAAGAGAGGCCTTGTTTTCTACTATATCTACGCTTAAAGCACAAGTCACGTGTTTTACCACTTCTTAGCTTTACTCCAAAACCTCTACAACACAAACTCTTCGGTGGTCAACTTGCTCTTGATGAATGTTGATCCCATGAGATCTGAAACAAATAAAAACAAAACGAGAAAGGAATCCCTGGATATATCTCAGCATTTGCTATTTTAAGATCTTTAGACATTATGTGGTTCTTCTGACGAACCAAAAGTAGACTTCTGTATGACATATATAGAAAGAGGCCAATGAGTTTGTTGCACCAACCTGACAAATAAAGAATGTTATTCTTCCGTGTTGTCCTTGTTGAGTGTGTCCATCATGTGTTGTGGCTTCAAGTAAAAGAACCCATTTCACATATGTATGTTGAAAAAGGATTCTGCAGTTTTTGCAATCTGGGTCCACTCTTCTTTATCAAGAAGCTGAAGATTATAAGACATATTGTTCCTTGCCCAACAAGTATCAATCATAAAAATCCAAACTTCTGATATTTTGAATAAACGATAAATTTGTTTTGTTATACAGACGATCACAACAGGTTCTTTCTTTCCTAAACGTGCTTTACAAGATACAGAAAGTTTCCAAAGCCAAAAGCAATCGTACTTTTTTTTTATCACAAGCTACAATGCTTTGTAAGGATATACAAACATAGTACTTACATATAAACTAGCAAGTAGCTGCAATTGCTTCCAAGAGAGAGACCACGAACTGCATCTGAGTGTCTTCATCGATTTTGGAGAACAAAGGAACGTGAACAAACAGTGACTTATGTCCCTTTTGCTCTGCGAACCTGAGAGAGTGATAGTAAACATAGTTGCACACGAACCGTCCAGCGTCGTCTGATTGAACGACATGGAATCCTTTACTCTTCAGTGACTTGAAAATAGACTCTGTCGAGCATGAAGTCTTTTACCACACCAGACAAACAAGTTAGAATGTCGCAAGATACAAGTGTGTGTTATAAGATACATCTACCTCTTTGGCCTTTAAAATGCTTCCATCTTCAGCAACTATAGGAAGCCGCTGTGAAAACAAGTGCCCAGTTAGTGTTCTATAGGATTTGAATCTGTTTCTTTGTAACAGAAGATGAATTGTATTACCTGATAAAAATATGTAATATCAAAAAACTATAACAAATCAAAAATAAAGGACTGTTTCTTTGTGACAGAAAATGAATTTTTTGACCTGTGGTTGCCAGCCTAACTGATCAGGACAACGGAAATGAGCTTCGTTGACTGCTTGTCTTTCAATGGCGAACTTTGTGGCTCCGCTGTTCACTCCAAGATGAAGCTAAAGAAAGCAAAACAATCAAAGAGAAAAGGGCATTGTCTTTTTTAGATCTTTTAAACCATCAGAGAAGAACACTCAAATCACAAGCTTTCTTTTCCATTTCCAAGCCATAACCTAAACGAATCTTTAGCACCAAACACACATCAAGTGAAAAGCAGAAGGTCTTAGGCACAAAAGCATTTGAATAGAAGAGGAAACACAGCACAATCTAAAGTCATCAAATTTTCTTTAAATAGATCCTAAGGCAAACTAGACTGAGACTAAAGTTAAAAAAAGAGTTCACAAAACAAAGTGTAGACGAAATAATCATTTAGAAAGAGAGTGTCTCACCCAAACAAGAGTTCCATTGGTGGCGTTGTTATCACCAGAGACAACAACACTGGACTCCAAAACCTGATAAAGCTGAGACTTTGCACCTTCACCAGAAGTCTCAAGAACAGTGCAGCTACCAAGACTCAACCCACAAGGCAACCCTCGTTTCTCCACATACGAGTTCAGATTATTGACTATTTTCTCAGTTGGTTTCCCAGAAACACCAAGAAACTTCTTAAAACCAGTCACGTGAATAGTAATCGCTTTTGGTCCTTCAGAACCCATCTCCTCCAACCTCTGAAAAAATATAAACAAAATCAATGATGAAATTCGATTTTATTGACAAATCAAAGATGAAAACATATAAACATATAGAAAAAAAACTAGAATAGCATCACAAAGAAGAATATGACTAAAAGAATTATTGAAGGATAAATATGCATTTATAATCCTAGGATTTATTAATCTAAGATTTAGAGTTAAGCAGTAGAGTTTTAGGAAGGGCAATTATCAACAATAACACTTTTAAAGTTTTTGTCTCCAAAATAACACTAGAAAGAAAAAGTCACATAAATGACATTCATTAATGAGTAAAATGTCTTTACTACCCTTAAAGTTAACAAAAAAAAAATTAAATTTCCTTCTCTCTCCATTTGCTACGATCTCTCTCTCATTCCTAAATCTCCGGCGACGACAGAGAACAAATCATTAATGAATGACATAATAAACTTGAATCTAATATGATAATAGAGCCCATGGTAAAACCCAGCAGATGATTTCCAATATAAATAGTTGTTTACCTATATAGCCTATAAAAATGGTCCATATTGATGTGGTATGCCGAGATGTTGGGCTTGAGTTGTTTCCGTTGAACTGTTTCCCACCCACATCTCGAGAAGGACATGGATATAGTGTTCCTTGGGTAATATATACTAGCTTTTGATCCGCGCGTCCGCACGGATTTATTCTTCATCCCCTATATATTATTTTAGGAGCACTCATAAAAAATAACCTTTGCTTGATGTGTTATTTACACATTGCCATTTCCTAGGTGGCACTCTCACATTCACTCTCACCTCTATTTTGATAAAACCCTTAATTTACTAGAATTATTACTTAGTATGCCATTGATATATCCCAACTTATTTCTGATATTGACCTACTAATTAATTATACGAAATCAAAAGAAATGTATTATTCATCTGTATTAATTGAAAGACGTGATTGTCTCTGATATGGAAAGTATGTTTTCAAAATCGTTATATGTTTCAATTAGTACCAAATCCCATTTACATACTATATTTAACTGCGTATTAATCATTCAATTTTTTTAAGCAAACACAAATATGATAATTAATATCAAAGTAATATCAATATCGAAGTAAGAAGTCATGGATCAAATATGTAAATTTATTATTTGACGATTATTTAGTTTCAGTTTAAAATATATCTTCTAAGCTAATGATGTATGTTATATTGTGACCTATGCGACTACAATAATGACCTTTTATAAATAATACTGTATATACAATAAACATATCTTATATTTCACATACATCTTAAAAGATGTATGTTCATAAACTATGATATAGACAACAAAATATATAGATTAAGATAAATTGCTTTCAAAATAATTTCATGTTTAATGCTCAGATAAATATAGAATGTACATTCTATATTAGTGCCAAATCCCATGTAGACGATATACACCTTCTATTCATCGTTATAAGTCTTATATATTCACCTTAGTTTTGTAACATTTAATATATACATTGGTGTGTACGCCATTCATGGAAGTGATTGATATTTTAAATTCTATAATTTCCTTAATCCTCTTATTTGACGATCCCTTTTGTTGTAAGAAAGGAAACAAGCCGAGTCAGCCATATTGAAGATTTAAATCTTCCTTACAAATAAGTGCAAATATTACGCTTGATTGAATACGTTTATTTGATTGTGTTTTGATTGGAGCACTAGACCTAATCAGCTTTCATATATAAATACGACATCCTCATTGCAAAAATTCCACACACTTTTCTCCTTCTCAATACTGCTATAATACTTGGATCGTAACACTCATCGGCGTTATTCATAGTTACTATGTTGTTATATATGTTTACCTATTTACCTATGAAATTATCTACCAAGTTAATTTTATCGTATGTATATATACAATCTCGTGTATATTATTATAGTAATGAATTTCCACGATATAGGAGCATATGTTTATCTCATGTTACAACAATATATTATTCTACTACAATCATTAGGTTATCTCACGTTATATAACACAAGTCTAAGTGATAACTCGATCAAAATATCATCAAGTTATCTCACGTTATTCTACTACAACAGGTCTATAATATTCGAGCTATCACGTATATTATATCAATCTTTTTAAAAAATATCGTTTGACATAGATTAAAATGTCATTATACTTAAATTATAAGACCTTATAATGTAATTGTGTAAGTAATTCATACTTATATTATATCACATACAAACTTTGCTCATTTTATATTTAAAATTTATAGTTTATATATTGGTATACAATATTTTCATTGTATTATTAAATTATTAGACCTTAAATAATATAGTAGTACATTGTTATTTTTTGTATCATTGGCGAGCAAGTAATATATAAACTTCATTACTATATAAACTTCAAAAAATCATTATTCATTACTACAATGCCTATTAAGTGCAGTTAATCATATATACGAACCAATCACAATAAAATGATTGCATTATTGGTGTAGCCAGTTTTTTTAGGAACTATATGGCCAAATGATTGTATGATTGGTGTCATAATTGAGTCATTGTGATCTTTTAATATCATCGGTGGTCTTTAAGTATCATCATGTAGTTATGTAAGTAATTTATCCCCCTTTTTAATATCACATACAAACTTTGCTTATTTTCTATTTAAATTTTATAGTTTATATATTGGTATACAATATTTTCATTGTATTATTAAATTATAAGACCTTAAATAATATAGTAGTACATTGTTCTTTTTTGTATCATTAGACATATACACAATTTATCACTGACTAATAACATTATATATAGACTGATGTACTAAACAAAATTTTATGTTTCCTAACGAAGGAAATTAAATCAGCCAATTTAAATGCCACATTAAAACCTTACGTTTTACTTTTCCTAAAATACTCTACGGTTATTATTAGGCGTGAGAAACTATTTGAGGTTGTCGAATAAGAGAATGCTAACATATAGTAGGAAAAAATACAAACTTTGTATTTTGTTTTAATTTTACATATGTTCCACATACAATTACATATCATATAGTAAAACATGGTTTTATTTTTGTATCATTGGCGAAATCCTAAATCTATATAATTCATTACTATTAAAACAAATAAAATATCATGCATTAAATTATTACTATGGAAGCCATATAAATAAATCTAAGAAAAAAATAAAATTACGCAATCAAGGTCATTGATACCGTGATTGGTGAAACATCCATTTTTCTTAAATTTAAAATATTTTATGAGTTGTGGTTTTGGTAACTCATATCACCATCTAAAAGAATAATAATATACATCTACAACCATTCATTATTAAGGAGTCGATTATGGTTAGTTGTCTTTGAATGAGAGTTAAATGGTTTTATACAAGGAATTTAGATTGTGTATTCAATAGTTTCGAATCATATTGTTTTAGGCTGCACTCCATTTCAAATGGACAATATAGTCGTATAAAAAGGAAGGTGTTAGATCACATTCACCGAATTAAGGTTAGTCTTAATGTTCACCTTCTAGCCCAAGTTATTCCAATATTTTCGAATCATATTGTTTTAGGCTGCACTCCATTTTATGGTTACATTATAGGAGGGGTTGACGATCTATTAATATATAACGTAAGAACCAAAAATTTTATTTGTTTAACAAAATTCTTTAACGTAAAATGAAATTCTGAAATATTAAATTAAAAACGAAGTTCTTTAACGTAAGCACCAATAATTTTAGTTTCAAAATTAACATTAATAGTAATAGTAGTTAATTTAGTTAATATATAAAACTCAAATCCGGTTAAGTTATAGTTAAATAAAAATTAAACATGGTCACATTTATGATGATTCTAAAATCAACATTAATAGTAATAAGAAACTTTTAAATCAACATTATAGTCAAATATAATTTTTATATAAGTTATAACCTATATTTTATTTCCTTACATTTAATACTTTTCAAAAAATTTAATAATAGATCGAACAATAAGAGACTTTTCGGATTGATTCTCGGATTGAATTGAGGTGGTCTAAACACTAACAATGATATGTATATATATTATACTAAACTTCTAGGTACGGTATCACAACTGAGAACAGAAATATAAAATGAGTGCTATGAATTTCATCTCTAATTTGAAGCCAAAAAATATGTGTCATAATAATGGCTCTCATATTTTTACCTGTAAGTCATGATCTGTCCACTTAATTTGGCAACTATTATTATTAATCAGATTACATTTATTATTTTTATTTTATTTTTAAGGATTCGGTTAAACAATATAAAATTGTGAAAAAACTATTACATATTAGTTTATTAGGAAGATTGTTATTCTTGATTATTTTATTTTCGTTTAATCCTGATAGAATAGTATATTGGAAAGTTCAAACTGTTTGTTTTTAATCGATCTCAATATCAAAAATTACATCATTGAGTCATATAACATGTATTATTTATTACTATAACTTTTTACCTTTTTAATACTTATAATTTGATAATTATATCTTTTTAATTTGTTCACCCTGCGCAAAGCAAGCGCAGGTTATCACCTAGTAATTATATATTTTCTTAACTTTTGACTATGCCATAAACTTAATTGGTTATGTTCTTGTTACAGATTCATATGCTATTAAGGTTCTGACATTGGTGTGTCTTGTTCAGTATGTTCAACTTCCATTTATAAACAGTGAAATTGTGTTTTTCTTTTATTATTATCTTTATTCATTTTATTTGGTGAATTAAACATTAAAGTGTAAAACATTAGATTTTAAATATACTTGTGGGTTTTATTTAATTATATTATAAATATTGTTATGTAAATTTGAATATAAAGTTCAAATTGTATATTGAGATTTTTTTAAAATAAATACACTATTTAAATAGGAATATAAATAAAATAATGAAAATAAGTTACCAAAAAAGCATTCAAAATAAATACAAGATCTTAATTTAGACAGAAATATAAATAACATTCATTTTATTTGAATGTTATTTAGGAAAATAATAAATTGTTAGTTTTATTATTGTTGTGTGGAGAATTGTCATGATTTTGGGTTCATCTAGTTAAGATGCCCGTAATTTAAGATTAAATGATGTCAGTTTATTTTAGTTAGTTTAGAAAATGTTTAAAGAAAATATTACTTTTTATTATAGATCAAATATAGTTGGGTATAGATTATATTTTTAAACTCCACTTTAATGTTTTTAATAACTAAGATAATGTTGTATTTTAGGCACTAATCGGATTTCTTTCGAGGGTATCCGGATATCAAAATCATTAAAAAGATTAAACTTTTTATATTTACATAATTACATAATATATAGCTGAATTGGAATATTTAAAAATCGACTTATAGATGATAAGTTATATGTCTTTGATCTGGATGTAAATGTAGTAGGTGTGAAGTGTAAACAGTATATATAGTTACTATGGTGAGATATTCACTGTATACCAAAAAATCTAAACATAATTGTGGAATAGGAATATAGTAAATGATAGGAATATATCAGTCACAGTTTTATTTTTGAACAATTAAAAACAAATTAAGGTTACAAATATTCTTAAGATTTTGCAATGTAACTATCCTAGTAAATCGTGATTAGCTTATATATCTCTTGTTTTGTTGTTAATGTGTTAGCTTTGATTTAGGAGCTTATTATGTTAAGTTAGTAATTAGTCAATGATTTTAAGAATTTTTAGTTGATTTCTTCACATAAATGATAAATTGTAAGAAAATCTATAATAGTTGATTTTCATTTGAAAACTAAAAAATAAAATATATTTTCGAATCCTGTTTATTAAAAATTAATATATAGTAAACCGCATGGTTTGTGTTTAAAAAAAAATGAATGGTTTCAAAACTGAATCTAAATCATGTACTATATGTAAACCGGTTTAGTGGTTCTCAACAATTACATTACTAAAGTTATGGAATAGTTCTGGTTTGAAATGTTAATTGATTTAGATTTTGGCAGGTTTACTAAATTCTTTAAACAATTTCATACAGATATTGCTTTGTGGTCAAACAAAAATTGAATGTCATTTATATGGTTCGAGAGATATTGAAAAGCAGTTATTGGATCAAGCAAATGTTAATGGGTTTGAGGTTTGCCTCCTGCGTGAAAATTTTCTTTAAATATTAATCAATGTGTAGAATTAATTCCAGTGACATTCTATTGTAATTTTTGTGCAAAACTAAGGGGTAAATACTATTTGTACTTCGATCTTAATAGATTAAGATATATTTGGGTGTCTGATACGAACTTACTTTGTTCGGTCACGTAACATATACAAAAATGATATATACATACCAGTAGGCATATATGTATCACAAAGTTTCAGTATTTGGAATGTTTTAGAAAAAACCTTACGTTTGTATGCTTCGCAATGGCAAGCACTCAATAAATACACCATAAATGTAACGTTTCCAGTTTTTTTCTAGTTAATGTTCCTTAATGAAAATTTTAATCACCAAATTTGCTGATGTGCGTTACAAATATGTAAAAGTACGTTACCGAATGTTTCTGTTTAATGTATAATATAATTCTTAATAACGTTATTAGAAAACAAGTGAAGACCCTATATATATATATCAAACATAGACTATCTCCATTTCAAGTTACAACAATAATATTAAACCCTTAGAGAGTTAAAAGATAGAAATGGCTAATTCGAGATATGTTTTCCTTGCTTTCATTGCTCTTTCCGTTTTGCTTGCAGGTGAGTTCTTTAGATCAAATAAACTGATGTTGTTCAAAACTATTTTCTATTCTTTTTTTTTGTTCAAAGAAAACAAATCAAAATTCTGGATATGTGTTATTTTGGATATGTGTTGTTTTGTAGGTGTTGAATCCACAAAAGTGGTGAGAGAAGATTCAGTTTGGTCTTCCAACAAAGGAGGTTCATTGTGTTGCAACGATCACCCAAAGTTTGGAGTATGTACTAACAATACACATTGCAACAGTTGGTGCCTTAAAGGCTGCGACAACAAGAAAGGTGGCTTTTGCAAGAAAAGAATTTGTCATTGCTACTGCTAACTTAATTATAACAATATATTCTACATGTACTCTCTTTAAGAATATTATTGGTTAGGGCTATAATGTTTCAAACAATGTTTACCACAGCTCGATCAACTTTGTTATTATATGAAACATAATAAAAAATATATAGTTAATGAGTTTTTAAATATTAATTAGATTTTAAAACTACATTATTAGTCTCTCTATAAATGAAATTTTACATTACTATATCAATATACTTAAATAGTTTATTTGTATAATTAAAATTTAAAAATTAAAACGTATTTGGGCAAGAGAATCTAATGGGAAGAAATTAGTAAGGGAAATACTGAAATAAATATAGAAACATAATAAGAAATATGTAGTTAATGAATTTTCAATATTAACTAGACCATGACCCGCCCGACTGGGCGGGTGTTTATTTAATTTTTTAATTTTTGATTTACACTAAATGATGTATTTTTTAATAGTTACTTGTGATACATTCAGAGGCGTTCCTACTATAGGATTAGGGGGTTCAGTTGACACATGTTTAATTATGAAATAATTGGTTTTGCATAGGAAGCCAAAACGAATCAGCAGCTAAAATGGTATTAGTGTATGTATTGACACACCTAAATCTGGGTTCACATCTCTAAATTATACTTTTGTTATCATATTTTAAAAATTTTATATATCATGCCACATGTAAAAAAAATTGATGGATCCGCCATTGGATACATTGAGTTCTTTTTGAATTTAAAAAAACAATCAAATCTGTGAAAAATATTTTTTATTATAAAGAAAGCTTAAAGTGAACAATGATAGATTATATATGAAATATATAAATCAATTTAGTTAATTTAAAATACATTAAAATAATTGACTTTGAATCATATATAAATCAATTTAATCGGCTCATTGTTATTACATTTTTTGTTAGGGCCATAGTGTTTTAGATCAAATTAAGTTGGTCTAGTGGCTCATGACTCCCCTCTCTTATTCTAACCGACAATTTTGTTTTGTAACCGTTCGGTGTTTAGAAAAAAATTGTGAAGAATGAAAAAAATAAATATCTCGACTTTCGGTGTTCTCCCATGGCGATGACGATTTCAAAACTCATTAATCGAGGGTCTAATGTTTGATATTTGTGAATCTGGTGTTTTTTCTTTACGAATCAAGGTATGGAGTAATTAAATCTCTTTTGAAATAATTGGTTTGTTTTTCATTATGTTTCAAAGTATATTGTTTGCATGTCTAGTTACACCTAGTTAATTAATAAATGTCCATAACATTTATAAAGCAAATCAATTGTTTCCTAAAAATAATGTAGTTAGCAAGAATATAGACAATTGCCTCATTCTTAACTATTTACTTAATCTTATATCTATATTATTAAAGTTGAAGTACATTTTGGAGATGTTTGGAAACAAGTATAGTATTCTAAATGAAAGTTGTTTGGAAACATGAATAGTAGTATTACATTAATTGTATTTCTATATTTCATTAGCTTAATAATTTTATTAATTATATTACCTTAACGTTAATACACATCATTAATTATATTACCATAATAATAATAGTGCAGATTTTTATTTATTAGTTAATCAATATAGATTTTGTGCCAATTATAAAATCAAAAATGTAAATAACTAAGTTTTATATATGGTTAAATGTTTGATTTAGTAAAAAAAATATTTTAGTTTCAACGGTGGAAAATAACGTAATCAAAAACATTATTCAAAGCCATGTTTTATGAATAAAATAATAACTTAAATAAAAAAAAATAAAAATATGCTACATTTATTGTCACTTAATTTTTCATTTAATATAATTATTTTACTAAATAAACAGTCTTTTATCAGTTTATAAAATCAGTTAGGCATGAGCATCTATACTATTAAAGCATAATACTTCTTATGAATATGGTCCTGACTTTTCCAATTAATTACCAATATTGTATGTATTTTTTCGCCTGCAGTATTTGCAACCAATAAAAAGTCATTATTTTGCAATTACATTAAAGAGTATTTAATAATTCAGTTCTTACCATTTCTTAAAAAAATTGTTTCTTAAATATTTACGCCATAACTTTCCAAAAATCTTTCACGTTATTAATTATTTGAAAGCATTTATTAAATGAAACTTTAAAATAAAATCAAGTTGAAATAACAAATGATTAAATCAACAAAATCATAATACGGGTCTAGATTATCTCAACTTCTTAAAAATAGTTAAATTTGTAATAATAACTAAAACACATAAACTAAATTTAATAAAATTATAGAAAATGTTTTAAAACGCACAAATAATTTTTTCAATACAGAGAGTGTTGAAGATATAAAATATTTTATTTAAATTAAAAAAAATCAGTGTAAAATAAGTTTAACTTCGGGTTCTATAAATAAAATTATTTCAGTTTCAACCGGTGGAAAATAACGTAATCAAAAAAATTATTCAAAGCCATGTTTTTATGAATAAAATAATAACTTAAATAAAAATAGAAGTGTGTTACATTTATTTTCACTTAATTTTTCATTTAATATAATTATTTTACAAAATAAACAGTCTTTTTATCAATTTATAATATCAGTTAGGCATGAGCATCTATACTATTAAAAATTAGCTTAATAATTAAAAGGAATATGAATGAATAGGCTCTAACTGGTGACCATTGAATTAGGAATATGAATGAGTAGGAAATGAATGAATAGGAATAAAATTAATGGAATTAAAAAGAATATTTATTACTTTTGTTCCATATCAATTTTGATAAGGAATGTTTTTGTTCTATGGTTCCTTAAAATTTAAGGAATGACAAGGAATCAGACGGAACAAAAATTCCCTATAAATGGTGTAATTTTTGAGGAATGAGTGGGAATAGATGATTCCCCTTGGTTCCCTATGTCACCAGTTAGAGCCTAAAGCATAATACTTCTTATGAATATGGTCCTAACATTTCCAATTAATTACAAATATTGTATGTACTTTTTTGCCGTCAGTATTTGCAACCAATAAAAAGTCATTATTTTGCAATTATACTAAATAGTATTTAATAATTCAGTTCTTACCATTTTTAATTTTTTTGTTTCTTAAATATTTACGCCATATTTTTCTAAAAAATCTTTCACGTTATTAATTATTTGAAAGCATTTAATAAATGAAACCTCAAAATAAAATCAAGTTGAAATAACAGATGATTAAATCAACAAAATCATAATACGGGTCTGAATTATTTCAATTTTTTTAAAAAATAGTTTCTTTGAAAATAAAAATTAAATCACATAAACTAAATTTAATAAAATTAAAGAAAACATTTTGAAATGCACAAATGAAATTTTCAATACAAAGAGGGTGGAAGATATAAAATATTTTATTTAAATTAAAAAAAATCAGTGTAAAATAAGTTGAACTTCGGGTTCAATAAATAAAATCATATTACGGATTAGAATTTTCTAGATTCTTCAAATATTTAGTCATATTTAAATAACAAAAATAAGTCATAAAATTTTAAAATATAATTTATCAAAAATCATAGTTTTTATTACATAAATAATTTTTCCAACAAAAAATATACCCGCCCTTTTTAAGGGCGGGTCAAAATCTAGTTTAATATTGAGTACTCTGCAAGTTCAGTTAAACAGATTTTAATGGGAATAAAACATAGATAATTTATTCATACAATAATTTTTTAGATTTATTGAGACCTAACTCTATGTGAGGTGAATAAACATTGGTTTAGATGAAAAGGGCAATTCCATTTTATCTTGAAATTATTTTAATAGAGAATGGAAGTTAAATTTTGTTTTACGACAATAAATAATTTCGAAATTAATCGTAGATTTTTTTTTGATAACAAATAAATAATTTTGAAATTTATTTAATACAAGAGAAGTTAAATTTTGTTTTAGGACAACACATTAACTAAACTGAAAAAAGACAAACATTAAAATAGAGACTATCTATAAATAAAGAAAGTGATAAAGACACATTTAATAAACTGGTTAAGACAAGCATTTTTTTAGGAATGTTATTAATAGGATCAGTGGCATGTAAGTGTAATTAACATTGAAAACTCAGGGGCATTTCCTAAGTGTATTTCTCTTTTAATAATAGAGATTAGATTTTAGAACTTCATTATTAGTCTCTCTATAAATGAAAATTTACATTATTATATCAATATACTTGAATAGTTTAGTCGTATAATTAAAATTTTAAAAAACGTATTTGAGCAAGAGAATCTAATGGGAAGAAATTAGTAAAGGAAATGATGAGAAAAAAAGGAAATGATGAGTTAAATATAGAGAAAATGATATATTTTCTAGGAGTATATATATTTAAGTCTTTGGAGTGTTTTGGAAGAATATTTAGGATGTATGCGTGACAAGCAATCAATAAAGCCCCATGAATGTATAAATTTCAAGTTTTTCTAGTTAATGTTTATTAATAACAAAATGTAAAATATATTATAATATTCTCTTAATGTTAACATTTACAGTTTTTCTAGTTTTTGTTCCTTAATGAAAAATGTAAGTTTACTAAGTTTGCTGATGTGTTTATAGAAGTGTAATATAAATTTAGTGTCAACAACACATGTATATAGGTATAGTTGTACACGAAAAAAAAAGAGAGAAGAATATTAAAGCTTATAAGGATTAAATATTGCTGGAGTGGTGAATGGTGAAGAAGAAGATAGACGCGTAGAGTTTGTCATCAGCTATTGGCGTGGTGTTGGGCCATTTTGGATCTTGGTTCGTATTTGTATGGCCATTATCTACTTTGCAAGTTCAAGTGGTGTGCCCATTCGAATCCCCCTTCTATTGCGTGTTGAATTGATATTACACGAGTCTATAATTATTGTCATATGTCTTCAGTGTTACATGTTACTGATATAATATCATACTAGATTTCCCCATGCGTAATTTTTTCAAAAATATGTTGCTATTTTTTAATGTCAATATTAAGGTGAATGAAAAATCCTAATCTGAAAAACCGAACCTATCCCGATTTGAAAGAGTAGTACCAAATCCGAACCGAAATTAATTAAATATCTAAATTATTCAAAATTTTGATATTTAGCGAACCCAAACCGAATTAGATCCGAACCGAAGTATTTCGGATACCCAAATGTATCAGAAAAAATATATACTCATATATATTAATTATTTTTAGATTTAATGTATATAAAAACATCAAGAATATATATGATACTTTTAAGTTGGTTTAAATACTTGAAAATATATATAAATAGTCAAAAATAAATATCTAAAATAGTCAGAGTATACTCCAAACACTAAAATACTTAAAATAATTATTAATTTTCAATCAAAATATTTAAATCGAACCAATTTATATTTAATTTTAGGTATTATGGCATATGTTATTCAAATTTATATGTAATATATTATTTTATTTATAGATTTTGAGAAATTTAAAGTATATAATGAATTTTAAAATTTCAAAAATAATTTAAATGGGTTATCCGAACCGAACCGAACCCGAAAATATCCAAATAGAATTTGAACCGAAATTTAGAATTATTTGGCTACAACTGAAATCTTTGATCCCGAAAACACGAAATCCAAACAGATCCGAACCGAACCTGATGGATACTCGAACGCCCATCCTTAGTCACTATTATATATCACATATATGTCATCAAATATTTATTGTTTTTGAAATGAACGGCATAATAATTGTTGTGCTAGACCTGGGCGTTCGGGTACCCGTTGGCATTCGGGTCAGGTTTTTCGGATTTTCGGGTTTATGCCTCTAGGTCCCATACTAAAATTTTATTAGTACGGTTCGGGTTCGGATAATAACACTTCGGGTTCGGTTCAAAATCGTATTGTTTACTAAAACCCATAAAGTAACCATATATCGTTCAAATTCGGGTTATATCGGTTCGGTTCGGATATAACCAAAGTAAAAACAAAAACTTAAAGCAAAACATAAAGAAACACACCTAAATTAAATAAAAATTAATTTCTCACACATAAAATTGATAAAATAATAATAAAATGTTAGATCAAGCATGAAAACAAATATCATTTGTAAACAATATACATTACATTTTAGAGAGTATACTTGTTATTTCAATGAGAAAATTATAAAGTATCTATTTATAACTAGTTGTGTACTTAAAACATTTATAAAGTTTTTAATATTTATTATTATATATCATATTACCATAAAATATTGAATTTAATAATTGAAATACTTATATATATTTCAAAATATTTATATTAACTATTAATTTTGGATTTTTCGGATTACCCGTTCGGGTTCGGTTAATAACACTTCGGGTTCGGATATTTTTTATACCACCCTACAAAACCCGTTTGGGTATTTTTACATTTCAGGTCGGATAACGGGTCGGGTTTTTCGGTTCGGATTTTGGATTCCGGATTTTATGCCCAAGCCTAATTGCAGCTGAGTTTTACAATTATAGAAAATAGAGATCCTAAGATATTGTCACCATCTGTGGAAATTAATAATGTCGAAATCGTGCAACAATAGTATTCTCCAGATTAAAAAGAGAGTGGAAAATTTCTCTCTCTGAATATTGAATTTTGAGACTCTAACTTAATATATGTATGGTTATGAACAATACTTGTATTCACCCCTGAGGTGAACTCCTCTAATTCACCTCACCTCTATACACCAATTAAACTGCCACATAGGATTAGTCAAAAAAAAAGTAAAACTTAAAGAAAAAAAAAAGAGGAAAATCGCTAAAAAAAAAAAAGACGTCAATTAACTTAACGCCGTAGTCTGGCTGTTTCAACTTCTAAGGCAGAGGCTTCTTCTCGATCCCTAAAAAAACAGAGATTGTGGATTTCAAACAGAGGTTCAAGATAGGTTTTGCATCGGTACTTTGCTACTCTCTTTTATCCTCTTTCAAATTCTAGAATTGATATTTTTTGATCATGTCAATTCGTTAGAGCAATATAATTATTCTCAACTTTAATTATTGTTTGTTACATATCTCAGGATCATATAGTTTTTTAGAGTTGTTAAATTTTCTTGAATCACACATATGTATGATCATAGTAATAGGAGAAAAACAATAAAAGGAATAGAGGAGGTTACGGATGCTTTGTTGCTTACTTTGCCAGTGTTTGTATTTGACTTTCTAAAAGGGAAGAATATTTTATGTTCGATGACAGATCAGTGAACGCTTCTGTGTTTTTCAACTTTTATACTTTTAATAAATGATTATTGCAAGACTACAAAACTGTGTTTGTTGTGTTTAATGTCTGAAATCTAAGATTCTTAAACTTGTTATATTATTCAAACTTATTTAACTATTCAGTTTTGAAAGGAAAAAAAACTATACTAGGTTGACAAATTGGAACTAATATACTAAATTGTAGTTATTGATACTTTTACGTCTTAGGAATACATTGTTCTTGGACACAGTCTGGCCGTGAGAAGGCATTAAATTGATGTCGTTTATGACTGAACAAGGTCAGATCGTGATATATGATAAAAGTTGATGATTGGCATTAATTTGATGTGTTTTATTATTTAGAATCTCTATTAAAATAAAGTCCAACTGTTATATGTTATCTAAGATAATTTCTAACTTGTGTTTCTATTTTGTTATATAGTTGCAATGGAGAATAGTCATTTAAGTGGTCAAACAATTGCTCTCGCTAGTCAAGATGAATCTAATTTGCAAGCCTCAGGTGAAACCAGTTTGTTAAGTCAGAATTCAGATGAGCTTTTAGCTGAAATAAAAGATGCTTCCCTCAGCGATGACAATGCTTCAGTCAGTGATTTTGATGAAGAAGAGGACATAAACAACAATGAGAATTATTTTCAGACTGAAGATGTTGATGTTTTAGAGGCAAACAATGAAAATCAGAAAAAATCTGAACTTTTTGTTGGAATGGATTTCAGTTCTGATGAGTCTGCATATAAAGCTTATAGAAAGTATGGAGGCGATCATGGTTTCAACATAAGGAGACAAAGGACTGTGAAAAGAAACAACAAGCTAGTAAGGATGGTTTATGTATGCGCAAAAGAGGGGTTTAGGCAGGAACCTAAGGTCAATAAACCTCATTCACGACGAATCACAAGGTGTGGTTGTAAAGCTCGCATGTCTTGCTACCTTCAGATTAACGGAAGATATAAGATTGTCACTTTTGAGCCGAATCATAACCATGATTTAGTGAGGACACCAATGAAGCATTTATTGAAGAGTAACCGAGCAATGTCTATCTCTCAAAAACAACATGCTAATGATGCTGATATGTCAGGAATTTCAGCAAAGGCGACCATTGAAATGATGAGCAGAGAAGTTGGGGGACAAGCGAATCTGGGTTTTATGGATAAAGACCTGCGCAATTACATATACCGTAAGCGAATGGCAGAAATGAAAAAGGGAGATGCTGGAGCGGTTTTGGAGTACTTTCAAAAAAAGAAAGAGGATAATGCATCTTTCTTTTACTCAATTCAACTTGATGAGGACGATATGATCACTAATATCTTCTGGGCAGATGATCGGTCAATTGGTGATTACAATCTTTTTGGAGATGTCGTTTGCTTTGATACGACTTACAAGACCAATGAATATGATAGACCGTTTGCTCCATTTGTCGGGGTCAATCATCATAAGCAAACTATTGTGTTTGGTGCTGCTCTCTTATATGATGAAACCATAGAATCTTTTGAGTGGCTTTTTCAGACTTTTCTTGGAGTAATGTCTGGAAAACAACCGCAAACAATTCTTACAGACCAATGTGCAGCAATGGCAAATGCAATAGGAAAAGTGTTCCCTGGAACAAAACATAGGTTATGTGTTTGGCATATTTACCAGAACGCTGCCAAGAGGTTGAGCCGTGTATTTCATGGACCGAACCAGTTTGCCACAGACTTTAGAAAATGTGTAGATGACCATGAGAATGAAGTAGAGTGGTTATCAGCATGGAGTGCATTCCTTGAGAAGCATGGATTGACAGAGAATAAATGGTTGAAGGATTTGTTTGAGCTGAGAGAAAAATGGGCAAGGGTATATGGTCGTCAAAGTTTTACAGCAGATATGATGAGCACACAGCGTAGTGAAAGTATGAACAATATTTTGAAAAAATACTTGAAGAGCAGTTATAACTTGTTGCACTTCTTTAAACACTACGAGAGAGTGTTGGATGATAGGCGATTTAAAGAATTAACTGCTGACTTCGGTATGATGCATACCTCGACGGTATTATCAGCTCCTGTAGAAATGTTGCAACATGCAGTGGACGTGTATACACCAGAAGTCTTTACCTTGTTCCAGAAGGAATACACAGCTATCGGTGATTATGTTGCCAAACGGGTCAATAAGTCTGAGATGACAAGTGCTGAATACAATGTATCTTTTCGTGGTGTTGGAAAAAATCATTTGGTTAACTATGATGCTGCAAACGAAACGATACATTGTAGTTGCATGAAATTTTCTTTTGCTGGAATCTTATGTCGTCATGCATTAAAAGTGTTGGCCAAGAAGGATGTTAGGAGAATTCCACCTATCTACATTCTGAATCGATGGAGTAAAGAGGCTAAAGCACGAACCATATCTTTTTATCATTCAGCGACACCCAATGACACAGTGAATGAATCAATCGGAAAGCGCTATAGTCATATATGTCGTACTTTCCGTGAGATAGCATCTGTTGCTGCTGAACATACAGAACTGACATTGTGTGCAGATGAAGCTGCCATTCAGTTGCTTGAAAAATTGATGGAAAAGAAAAAGGAACTTGTGAAAGCTGATAAATGGATGCTCCATACTTCAGATTTTGAACTTGTGGAAGAGGAAGAAGAAGAAGTTCTAAATGCACGTGGAATAAAAAGAAAAAATCCTCCTGGACGACCAAGAACCCAAAAAGTCGGACGCCATGGTCGATATTTGAGTGTTCTTGAAAAGCCTTCTACTAAATCAAAATCATCTAATAATGCTACAGCGAGAAAGAAGTTGACATTTCAGGTATTAGATATTTTTTTTTTCCATTTTTTATCGAATTTGAGGATCTTAATCAATATATATATATCAGGACTCAAGTCTTCTTCCTGATACCCAGTTATCTGATGCTGCCAATAGTCCGACCTTATACAATGAACCTTCTTTTTCACAACTGCTTCACGTTAGTACTTCATTCTCTATACTATTTATATTGAGTTTTCTCTCATTTTTTAATTTTTTATGTCTCATATTTTGTAGGGATTTGACAAGAGCTTTGATGGATCATCGTAAAACTCTGTTATTTTATATGTGAAAGCAAGTTCTAATTATGTTTTGTTTTTGTTCTTACTTTTGGTGTTTCTAGCACACTATTTTTTTACATTTATTATTATCGTCAATCTTCATCATTTAACTACTATACTCATGTTCAGCTTCAACGGACTTAGAGCATACACAGTGCCCCCTAAAACTTCATAGACTACTCTATTCTTGTTTTGAATATGTTTGTATGTGAAGAGGATATATGACATAATTAATGCTGAGCCACTGTCTTATATATCACCCAAATTCTCTGCAGCTATATATTGAACAGAGTCTCAGTCCACGATACCATCTCCTTAACGAGTTAGGGTCAGGCATAGGCTTAAGCTTTTTAGTTATCTATTCAGTCTACTACTTATTTGTGATTTTAGGTAGTTATCTGCTTGCATAAGCTAATTTTTAAGGTTGTGTACCTGTTTCAAATGCATCAGTTTTACAGATATATATGACATCAAGATATAAAACCAAAAGAAAACAACTCAACTACTCTCGGCCAGCCTCTCCATCATCTCATCTTTGCTTCTCTTGTTCACTCACTCTCTGATTTTGTTCTAACACTCAATCTGTTTTGTCTTGTGTTTCATTATTAGACAGGGACACACTCTCTCTTTACTCTCTCCCTTGTTTGTTCTCTTGTTCTTGTAGAGAGAGAAGAAAATAATTTTTGTATGTCTAAGTGGTTACTTTCTCCAACTTTAATTTTCTTATTAGAATTGTATAATAATCTTATAATAGTTTTTTTTGACTTCTTCCTCCTTGTTATCACACTTCTTCTTCACACTTCCGTTTCTTGCGCATCAAGTTTCTTCTTCTTCCTCCTTCTTTGTATCTAGTTCTCTGTTATTCTTCTTTGTTCTTCTTCTTGGGCACTTCTTCGTGGATCCACTTTGTTTGTAGTTTTAATCAAAGTAACAAAAACTTATTTTTTACCTTGATGCTCTTCTTCTACTCCATCTCCTTCCTCGTTTGATAATTTTTCCAAAAGTACAAAATCTATTCTGGTTCAGGTCATGGATGAACATGGTTTGATTTGGTTTGGAGAGGAGAAATCGAAATATGATTTGAAAGTATATAATCAGAGACTCAATTTGACAAACCCTTGTACTCCTGTAAGCGATGAAGAGAAGAGACTACGGCGTTAAGTTAATTGACGTCTTTTTTTTTTTTTAGCGATTTTCCTCTTTTTTTTTTCTTTAAGTTTTACTATTTTTCTTGACTAATCTATGTGGCAGTTTAATTGGTGTATAGAGATGAGGTGAATTAGAGGAGTTCACCTCAGGGGTGAATACAAGTATTGTTCTATGGTTATATATACCACAGAGTTGAATCTATAGTTCAAAAATATATCACAAGTGGGATAGTATGTTATGAGTGGTCCTGCTAATTTTCTACTTATTTGACTACAGAATGCATTTTATTCATGAATGGTTAATGTTAACAAATGAATTTGGGACATGAAAAAAATTCAATACTGTCGTACTTAACAGAAAAACAATAATTTTACAATTAATGCATTTATAATGAAGCATGAAAAAACAAAAAAAAAACAAACTCAGTAATTCAAATAATAACTCAAACTATATCTATATATATATATATATAAAAGCTAACATCTAACCATTCAATTGTTATCCAAAATTCTTGAGCAAAAGAACTCTACCCATACATACTATAAACTATATGGAAAAACTAACGAAAACCAATAATATCATACACAAATTCATCAACAAATAATAATCACAAACGATATATCATATTCCGCGCGTAGCGGACCGACCCTAGTATTTTATAAACCCTAGTATTTTATAAAAATGATCAAAAGAAAATATCCGTGTTTCTGTCAAAATCTAGTTATAGGTTTATAGTGTATATTTTCCATCTATATTGTTCGAAAGTTTCGTAATGTGTATCCAGTCCAGGTGCTTAAATGATATTAAAAAGCTGCTGCTTCTACCGAGTTCAAATACAATTGGGTATCCGGTAATGGTTGTATGATTGTCTAAATGTTGGCCTTCCGTAGGAACATGAGGATACATCATTGATCATACCAAATTTGTAAGTCAGACTTGACTTCGCTTTTTTATCGTTTCAAGATGGCATCTTCAAACTGATCAAGAAAAAAATGATGGCATCTTCAAACTCCATAATTATTTGTGAAATAAAATAAGAGAAATCTCACTCCAATAATTCTTTGTGGAATATTTGAAAGAAAATGAAATGTAGTTATAAGACATTCATAATCAAAAAGATTTGTGAATGAGAAGGAATGAAATCTCTGTTTTTTAAAAAATTTTTATAACTTCCATTCTTTTCATTGATAATGTTATTAATCTTGACTACCAGTTAAAAACCATGTATAGTATTGGAGATATTATATTCCAGGTCGGAAATTCTAAGGGTGATTATCTAATATATAAGGGTTAGGGTCAATCCACTAATCACCAATTAGTTTTAAGTTAGAAGTCAATAATAAACCTGAATCTAATATGGTATCAGAGTCCATGGTAAAGCCCAGCAGATGATTTTCAATATAAATAGTTGTCTACCTATGTAGCCTATAAAAATGATTCATCTTGCTGTGGTATGTCTGAGATGTTGGGTTTGAACTGTTTCCGTTGAACTGTTTCCCACCCACATCTCGAAAAGGAGGTGGATATAGTGTTCCTTGGATAATATATACTAGCTTCTGATTCGCGCGCCCGCGCAGACTTTTTTCTTCATAATTATATATTTTCTTAACTTTTGACTATGCCATAAATTTAATTGGTTATGTTCTTGGTACAAATTCATATGTTATTAAGGTTCTGACATTGGTGTGTCTTGTTCAGTATTTTCAACTTCCATTTATAAACAATGAAATTGTGTTTTTCTTTTATTATTGCCTTGATTCATTTTATTTGGTGAATTAAACATTAAAGTGTAAAACATTAGAGTTTTAAATATACTTGTGGGTTTTATTTTATTATATTATAAATATTGTTATGTAAATTTGAATATAAAGTTCAAATTGTATATTGAGATTTTTTAAAAATAAATACATTATTTAAATAGGAATATAAATAAAATAATGAAAATAAGTTACCAAAAAGCATTCAAAATAAATACCCGATCTTAATTTAGACAGAAATATAAATAACATTCATTTTATTTGAATGTTATTTAGGAAAATAATAAATTATTAGTTTTATTATTGTTGTGTGGAGAATTGTCATGATTTTGGGTTCATCTAGTTAAGATGTCGGTAATTTAAGATTAAATGATGTCAGTTTATTTAGTTAGTTTTAGAAAATATTTAAAGAAAAATTACATTTTATTAAAGATCAAATATATTTGGGTACAGATTATATTTTTATTTGAGAAAAACTCCACTTTAATGTTTTTAATAAGTTAAGCTAATGTTATATTTAGGCACTAATCGGATTTCTTTCGAGGATATCCGGATATCAAAATCATTAAAAAGATTAAACTCGTTATATTTATATAATTGCATAATTTATAGCTGAATTAGAATATTTTATAATCAACTTATAGATGATAAGTTATATGTTTTTGATCTGGATGTAAATGTAGTAGGTGTGAAGTGTTAAGAGTATATATAGTTATTATGGTGAGATATTCACTGTATACCAAAAAATCTAAACATAATTGTGGAATAGGATATAGTAAATGATAGGAATATATCAGTCACAGTTTTATTTTTGAACAATTAAAAACAATTTAAGGTTACAAATATTCTTAAGATTTTGCAATGTAGTTATCCTAGTAAATCGTGATTAGCTTATATATCTCTTGTTTTGTTGTTAATGTGTTAGCTTTGATTTAGGAGCTTATTATGTTAAGTTAGTAATTAGTCAATGATTTTAGGAATTTTTAGTTAATTTCTTCACATAAATGATAAATCGTAAGAAAATCTATAATAGTTGATTTTTCGTTTGAAAAACTAAAAAATAAAATATATTTTCAAATCCTGTTTATTAAAAACTAATATATAGTAAACCGCATGGTTTGTGTTTTATAAAAAAATGAATGGTTTTAAAATTGAATCTAAATCATGTACTATATGTAAACCGGTTTAGTAGTTCTCAACAATTACATTACTAAAGTTATGGAATAGTTCTGGTTTGAAATGTTAATTGATTTAGATTTTGGCAGGTTTACTAAATTATTTAAACAATTTCATACAGAGATTGGTTTGTGGTCAAACAAAAATTGAATGTCATTTATATGGTTTGAGAGATATTGAAAAGCAGTTATTGGATCAAGCAAATGTTAAAGGGTTTGAGGTTTGCCTCCTGCGTGAAATTTTCTTTAAATATTAATCAATGTGTAGAATTAATTCCAGTGGCATTGTGTAAAACTAAGAGATAAATACTATTTGTACTTCAAATAGATTAATAGGGGGTTATTGGAATCAGAATTTGGAAGGAGTTTAGTGATTTTAAAGTTGACAGATTTTTAGAAGTTAAGTAGAGTTAACAAATTTCTATCAAATATTTTGTATTGATTTCAACAGATTTTATTAAATTATCATGAATTTGCATAATATATTTTTTCAAAATATTTCTAGTTATAAGGCAATGTATACAATCTCTCTAAAATTTTCCAAAAATAAAATCTCGAAAAACCATATATATATAAACATCAATTGATATAATGATACACATTTCTCATTTTCCTTATGTTTGGTGAGTTTCTCTTCTTATTGGTTTTCTTGTGATAATAATCAGTCTTATTTTCTTTGACTTTTGTGATTTTTTCGAAACACTATTCTAGTTATCGTATGAGTTATTAAATCAAACAGTTGTTTTGTCAAATATGAAACTATAAAAAATATAATGAATTACAGATCATGTGAGTTTGGTTGCTTCACCATTATTGAGTTTGGTGTAGTGTGTTTACGTAGATAAATATTCAATATGTGTATGTTTTTTTTTACTTCACAAATTTCAGAAATCTTATGAGTATATGTGATATTTTCAAAGTCTAGTCTCATGAGTAAAAATATAAGGAATCCACCTTCCAATAACAATAAATTTAATGGAATAGTAAAATCTATAATAACTAAACTTTATGATAACAAAGGATTTGAGTGGAATTTAGAAGTCATCAAACCAATAACAATAGATTTTAGTAAGACTTTTAAAATCTATAAACCAATAATAGTGGATTCTCAAAATTTTAAACTCCTTTAGAATTCTTAAACCAATAACCCCCCCAAAGATATATTTGGGTGTCTGATACGAACTTACTTTGTTCGGTCACGTAACATATACAAAAATGATATATGCATACCAGTAGGCATATATGTATCACAAAGTTTCAGTATTTGGAATGTTTTAGAAAAAAACTTACGTTTGTATGCTTCGCAAAGGCAAGCACTCAATAAATACACCAAAAATGTAACGTTTCCAGTTTTTTTTCTAGTTAATGTTACTTAATGAAATTTTAATCACCAAATTTTGCTGATGTGCGTTACAATATGTAAAAGTACGTTACCGAATGTTTCTGCGTTTAATGTATCATATAATGCTTAATAATGTTATTAGAAAACAAGTGAAGACCTATATATATATATTATATATATATATATATATATATGTATATAAACATAGCCTATCTCCATTTCAAGTCATAACAATAATACTAAACCCTTAGAGAGTTAAAAGATAGAAATGGCTAATTCGAGATTTGTTTTCCTTGCTTTCATTGCTCTTTCCGTTTTGCTTGCAGGTGAGTTCTTTAGATCAAAACAGTGATAAACTGATGTTCTTCCAAACTATTTTCTATTCTAAACCAAAATTCTGGATATGTGTTGTTTTGTAGGTGTTGAATCCACAAAAGTGGTGAGAGAAGATTCAGTTTGGTCTTCCAACAAAGGAGGTTCATTGTGTTGCAACGATCACCCAAAGTTTGGAGTATGTACTAACAATACACATTGCAACAGTTGGTGCCTTAAAGGCTGCGACAACAAGAAAGGTGGCTTTTGCAAGAGAAGAATTTGCCATTGCTACTGCTAACTTAATTATAACAATATATTCTACATGTACTCTCTTAAGAATATTATTGGTTAGGGTTATAATGTTTCAAACAATGTTTACCACAGCTCGATCAATTTTGTTATTATATGAAACATAATAAGAAATATATAGTTAATGAGTTTTTCAATATTAATTGGATTTTAAAACTACATTATTAGTCTCTCTATAAATGAAAATTTACATTACTATATCAATATACTTAAATAGTTTATTTGTATAATTAAAATTTAAAAATTAAAACGTATTTGAGCAAGAGAATCTAATGGGAAGAAAATTAGTAAGGGAAATGCTGAAATAAATATAGAAACATAATAAGAAATATGTAGTTAATGAGTTTTCAATATTAATTGGATTTTAGAACTTCATTATTAGTCTCTCTATAAATGAAAATTTACATTATCTATCTATACTAATAAAGTTGGCTTTTTTATCTCCTTGGGGGAAAAATGCCATGTGGCATTCTCCATTTAATAATTAAAATTTTTTTCAACTTTATTTAATGTGTTTTGGTGTTAATTGTGATTATGTGTTAGTTTATGTCTTGATCTTTTTTTAGATTTCATAACTTTTATATTACATATTTTTAAATACTTTAATCTACTTTTTAATATTTTGTATGTCAAATAAAAATACAAAAATGGAAATTAAAGTTAAGTATTTTCAAAAAGATTTAAACATAAAATAGATACATATCCAAACTATTACTTTTATGTTTGAAAACATTTAAAAACATTAAATTTAGTTTTTATATATTTATTTTTATAGATAATATATTATTATATAATAAAAACTAATTCATTTACTAAACCGCGGTTCACCCACGGTTGACCCAATGATCCAGAGACCCGTAAATCATCCGGTTCAATGCCTGGGTCGGGTGTCAAAACACTGGTTTATAGGAGTTTTGTATTTGATGTTGACGATGGAGAATGAAGCCTCTACGATTCTCCTTCTTTAACGCAATCGACGTAACCGTCATATAATCAATCTAGAAATTTCACTCATCTTACTCTAATAATGTTTAGTAATTGATGGCGATTCAAGTCCAAAAGACTAACATTTAGTCTATTGGTATTGACACATAAACTCTATGGTATCTTTTCATGTTACACTGTGCAAGGAAACCAATAACTTCCCTGATGCATGCTATCCATGTTTACATTTTAAAAACCGTGAACATGAATAATATACTCTTAAAACTTAACTAAAAAAAGAATCATTACTTCCAATCTAAAAAAAATTAAAAACGTTGCCTGGTTGCTAAAATTATTTAAAATTGATGTAAACCACACACCACCCTCACCATTAATCATTTACACCACACTAACATTTACTGTCAAGACCATTACTAAATGCAACAAGTCAGCAAGCCGGAATGTCACAGATAGTTAGAAATTGTCTTTCTCATGATCGTTATAGATGCTACCATCTCATTTACTAATTAACAAATTGACTTTTTACTAGGAAGATTTGGTGAAATTGTTCAATTCCGGTTAAAATAGAAGTTGTCCATTAAATAGAGGAGTTTAGGAACCATTTATAGTTTTTAGATAAAAAACATATTTAAATTCATATTAAGATTCATTGATATTCTAAATAAGGGTGGACAAACAAGAATTTCGTTATAAACACATACAAAATCTTCCATTATAACAAAACTAATATAGAAAATAATTTCATGTTTCTTATTTTAAGATACATTTTTTTAAGAGACCTTAAAACCAAAGTAACACATACAACTCGCACCTCTATATTTTAAAAGTCAACATGGTAATTTTAAAAATATATATTAGATACTCACCAATTATTTTACCAAAAATTGACACTTCACCCTTATTTTTTATAAAATTTATAAAATTTGAAACGTATTCCATCTTTCTATTATTTGAACCAAATATATTAGTAAAAGTTTATAGTTCATATATAGTTATTTTAATAATTAATATTATAAGTATGTTCTCTATATAAAACATCAACTTTGTTTTATGTTTAAATTTCAACTAAATTAATTTTGTTATGACTATCGGTTTTTTATTCTATTTTTATTAAATTGATTAGTAACAACCACTTATGCTATTACACTTTGAACTAAACAACTTCAAACAAAGTAATGCACTACGGTCACTAACCACTATAGAAAAAATCAGAAAAAATCATTTTTAATATATTTTTATTTCATATTTAACATATTTTATTTGTTAAGACCATATAATAATTTATAAATTTATAAAAAGTATAATATACGAATCCGGCGCGTAGCGCCGGAAAATCACTAGTTATATCAATATACTTAAATAGTTTAGTTGTATAATTAAAATTTTTAAAAATGTATTTGAGCAAGAGAATCTAATGGGAAGAAATTAGTAAGGGAAATGATGAAATAAATATAGAGAAAATGATATATTTTCTAGGAGTATATATATTTAAGTCTTTGGAGTGTTTTTGAAAAATCTTTAGGATGTATGTGTGACAAGCAATCAATAAAGCCCCATTAACTTATAAATTTCAAGTTTTTCTAGTTAATGTTTATTAATAACAAAATGTAAAATATATTATAATATTCTCTAAATGTTAACATTTACAGTTTTTCTAGTTTTTGTTCCTTAATGAAAAATGTAAGTTTACTAAGTTTTGCTGATGTGTTTATAGAAGTGTAATATAAATTTAGTGTCAACAACACATGTATATAGGCATAGTTGTACACGAGAAAGAAAAAGAAGAATATTAAAGCTTATAAGGATTAAATATTGCTGGAGTGGTGAATGGTGAAGAAGAAGATAGACACGTAGAGTTTGTCATCAGCTATTGGCGTGGTGTTGGGCCATTTTGGATCTTGGTTCGTACTTGTATGGCCCTTATCTACTTTGCAAGTTCAAGTGGTGTGCCCATTCGAATCCTCCTTCTATTGCGTGTTGAATTGATATTACACGAGTCTACAATTATTGTCATATGTCTTCAGTGTTACATGTTAGTATGTTACTGATATAATATCATGCTAGATTTCACCCATGAGTATTTTTCAAAAATATGTTGCTATTTTTTCATGCCAATATTAAGGTGAATAAAAAATCCAAATCCGAAGAACCGAACCTATCCCAATCTGAAAGAGTAGTACCAAATCCGAACCGAAATTAATTAAATATCCAAATTATTAAAAAAAAATTGATATTTAGAGAACCCAAACCGAATTAGATCCGAACCGAAATATTTTGGATACCCAAATGTATCAGAAAAAAAAAACTATATACTCATATATATATATATTAATTATTTTTAGATTTAATGTATATAAAAACATCAAGAATATATATAATACTTTTAACTTGGTTTAAATACTTGAAAATATATATAAATAGTCAAAAATAAATATCTAAAATAGTGAGAGTATACTCCAAACACCAAAATACTTAAAACAATTATTAATTTTCAATCAAAATATTTAAACCAAACCAATTTATATGTTAAGTTTAGGTATTCTGGCATATGTTATTCAAATTTATATGTAATATATTATTTTATTTATAGATTTTGAGAAATTTAAAGTATATAATGAATTTTAAAATTTGAAAAATAATTTAAATGGGTTATCCGAACCTGAACCGAACCCGCAAAGATCCAAATAGAATTTGAACCGAAATTTAGAAATATCTGGCTATGGCTGAAATCTTTGACCCCGAAAACTCGAAATCCAAACAGATCTAAACCTAACCCGATGGATACTCGAACGCCTATCCCTAGTCACTATTATATATCACATATATGTCATCAAATATTTAATCATATTTTATATTTGGCATCATATATGTAATCATTTAATTAATAATATTTTATATGTACCATCATATAAATAATCACATATAATATATTTTAAAAACTTATTATGAAATATTAAAACCATAATTTAAGTTGGTATATGAAATTGGGCTTTTATTGTATTTTTCTTTTTTTATATCGAAAACATTTTTTTAATAATAGTTATTCGAAAATATTTTAGCAAATATAAAATTTTGAATATATGCATATTTTAAATTAAATTTTGATATAAATCAACTTTAAATTATTATTTTGATTTGAAATATGTATATAATGTTTAAATTTTATTTTTATGATTATTTTAGACAAAAAAATATTTTAGAAAATTATATTAGTCCATTTTTGTATACCCATATTTTAAAGCGGATCCAAATAAATATTTTTCATAATATAGTGTACTTCCAATTTTTATTAATAACATAAAGCTATTACTTTTATTTTTAATATATTGTTATCTATGTTTCCAAACAACATTATAGTTTTTTTAAACTGCTATTCATGTTTCCAAACAAACTTAATTTGTACTTGAGTTTTAATAATATAGATGTGTATGGGCAATCCTCCACTCATGAGTTAGGTTTTGGGTGTGAGTTAGGTCTATCACTAATATGGTATCAGAGCCAAGATTCTAAATACCCTAAACCCTTAATTAATATTAACCCTTCTCGACCGGGTTTATAGGTCGTAGTTAACCCTTCCCGGCCGGATATAAATATCGTAATTAACTCGCTCGACCGATTATAACTGTTTTAAAGTTCCGAGAATTTTGGCCGATAAGAGTCATCATCTCGAGAAGTGGTATTGGGGATATTATATCTCACATTGGGAATTCTAAGGATCATTATATATAAGAAGTTATGACTAATCTAGTAATCATTAATTGGTTTTAAGTTGAAAACCCATAATAAATCTGAATCTAATATGGTTGGTATCATGGCCTATGGTGAAAGCCCAACATATGATTTCTCATAGAAATAGTTGTCTACCAATGTAGACTTTTTCTTGGGTTCACTCCATAGGGTGAACCTTTAGGTTCACCAACCAATAGAAAGTTGTTATTTTAAATCTAGTATCTTTTAATTAAGGAAACAAAAATAACTTGCCAAATTATATTATACTTTTAAAATAAATAAAAAAGACTAATTAAATAAAAATAACAATAGTTCTCAATAAAGATTATTTTTAAAAATATTTATTTATAAGATTTGGAATTTAGTGTTTAAGATTTATAGTTTAGAATTTATCCAAATGTTTAGTGTTTTTCCAAGGGTTAGGGTTTACCCAAAGGTTTAGGGTTTACCCAAGGGTTTAGGGTTTAGGATTAGAGTTTAGGGTTTAGTGTTTTGTTGACAACATGTTTAGTGTTTTTTCCAAGGGTTTATGGTTTACCCAAGGGTTTAGGGTTTAGTATTAGAGTTTAGGGTTTAGTATTAGAGTTTAGGGTTTAGTATTAGAGTTTAGAGTTAGTGTTTTGTTGACAACATTGATTTTTCTTTAATTCGTTTTTATATACTATTTTATTTATTTTTAAATTTTACTTTGAAAAATAATATAATTTGACAAATTATTTGTTTCCTTAATTAAAAGATACTGAATCTAAAATGACAAGTTTCTATTGGTTGGTGAACCTAAAAGTTCACCCTAGGAGGTGAACCCAATAATAATTTATATAAAAATGGTCAATCTTGATGTAGTATGTCCGAGATGTTGGGATTGGACTGTTTCCGTCGGACCGTTTTCCATTCACATCTCGAGAAAGGCGTGGATATAATGTTCTTTGGACAACATATATGTGTATGGACAATTTTCCACTTATGAGATAGCTTTTGGATGTGAATTAGGCTATCAATGATGAAGCTAGTAATTCTAACATATTTTCTCATGAAATTTGTCTTTTCTTTTTGTTTCGCGATTTTTGATGTTTATATCAATATTTGTATATATAAATTCTGGAAAGCTTAATTGATAATTACGATACAATAATAGGAACTAGGATGCGTCTTGTTTTCTTCTCCATGGTAGACTGATAGTATCATACAAATTAAAGCATTAAGTGAATCAAGAAGCATCTTAGTGATTATAGCTCCAAAGATTTTTACTAATGTGTTTCATGGAATGTTAAAACATAAGTAGTCACGAATTTTACTCAAAAAAAAAAGTAGTCACGAATTCAACAATAAGATTCAGCTATGGAGTCACTGTCTCTTCAAATTAAGTTCAAAGTTAAGAAGTACGAAAATACTGAATAAACTCGCTCATTCCCAAGACTCTCCTCGAACAACCAAATCCTACGTACGTTTCAGATTCTTACCATCTCTTCTCTCCCCGATACCACAAACCCTAAAGCAGCAAAATCAAACCCTAGAAGAAAATAGTCACTCTGATCACATTTCATAATGCCAAATTGTTATTACTCAAATGGAGATTTTCCCCAAATGGAATGCCTTTGAGCCTTTCTCTCTCGGAAACCATTATTGCTCACCTCATGGTCCTGCATTCCAAACATTAATTTCAACAATAAATTTAACTCAAGTTAAATTAATTGAAAAATGTACATATATTCAGCTGGAATGCTTTAATTAGTTGAATGGGTTTCTATAAAAGTGAACTGTGTGTAGTGTGAGCTTCAATACTATGAAAGGGTTTACGTCATAAATTTCACACATCGTAGTAGTTGGGGATCAGTGATTCTCATTACACTCTCACTCTAATAATCAATTAAAATATTAATAATTATTCTAGCTAGGGTTCTGAAAGTTATACTGAGAGTGATGCTATTCAGATCTAGTTAATGCTTAGTTGGTTTGCTTTGGAAACAACATTTTCTGGTCTGCTAACATACATGCTGGTTTATATGTCAAGTATATAACTATTCATTTTGAAACAATATACAATCAAACAACAGTTGTAAAACTGAAGTAATTACCTGCAGAGCATTGCATGATAGTAGCACATTGTTGTCTTCCTCGCAAAAACATTGATCTGAGGCAGCTCTCTTGTTTTGAACTGGAGGGAAATGAGCCCACTTCACCATCCCAAATCAAATAAATTAAAATCACAAAAATGTCAGCTAGATCTCTCCATTTAGCTGACTAAAAGATGAAAAACAAATTAGGGGTTTTCTCTTAAATGATTAAGTTTAAGTAAACTTGAAGTACATTTTTGGCAGCTAAGCTGAAAGCTTCCTTGTGTGCCATGCCTGGATTCTGAGCCTTTAACCTCTTGATCTCTTCCCTGCTCCAATTCAACCCCCAAAAGGAAACCATTTTACATATTTGAGAAAACGTACATACACAAGTAAATTGTATAAATGGACATAGTTTCTTGGACCAATTTCTTACTTGATGAAGCAATTGTAAGCGGAAGGAGCTCGTTGTCGTTTCTCAGGTGCTACTCAAACTCAAAGATCATCAATTAATTAAACTAAAACTAATGAAAGCTGAAGAAAAACAAAATATATATAAACACAAACGTACGTTTGTTGACAACTTGGTAAACACGAGACACATCTTTATCTTCATCTTCATTGTCTGAAGAAGTAACCAAAGTCGTTGGACTGTTCTCCTTCTCCTGATTCACCTTCCATGTTTCTTCTTCCACACCATCTGTTGTCGCTGCAACCTCCTCTTTTTCCGTCTACACATATATAAAATAAGAATTAATCGATGTAGATATAATTTTATGTAGTTAGAGATCACACGCATAATATATATGTCTGGGGAACCTCATCAAGATGAGAGAGAGAACTGAGGAGATGGAGAGGAATGAAGGAAGCCTTCATCAAATTGACAGAGAGAAGGCTTGTGCAGTGCCCACATCTCACAGTCACCACCATTGACAGGCTAGTGAACGGCACACTCACCTGCAAAACATGTATATATATATTCATCGAATGACCGTCAATATAGACGTAAAGAGAGGGGGAAGAGATTAGGTGTACCAGCAAAATAGTGGTGCAAAAACCACACTGGACATGGCAAATCTGCCCCGGCAGATCAAACAGCTGGTTGAGCGTTGTCATGTTGGGCATTTTTGTCATAGAGAGAGAAAGAAAGAGATTATGTGTACGATGAATGATAGGGTGTTTGTATATATAGATAGAGAGATAGGTACTGCTAATCATCAATGCAAACATACATTATCTTTCATGTGAAAATACTTTGGTTATATATATGGTAAATGCACTACTCAACTCCGCTTATGTGCGTCTCTATCCCACTTCTAATAATTGGAATCTTCATCGTCTCGATGAGCTGTGAGTAGTAAATGATTCTCATTCTCACTATTAATCACATTCCTAACTCCTTAGTAAACTACATTTTCTTTTTAAAAGAAAATAAATAGTCTATAATATGTGATGTATTCCTGATGATGGAGTTGTGACAATTTTCTTTTGTCGGCGATTTCTACTGACAAATGACAATTCACTTGGCTTTTCTTTGTTTAAGATCGGCTCCCATTTTATATAAAAGCATCAACTAAGATTTTTTTGCAGTTATGTTATATATACATATACAAAGAAGCATATGTTCTTAGGTCAGGCACATGTATCAACGTGATACATAACAATTTAAAAGTTCATCACTAGGATAGAGATTTAATTGTCCAAACCATTTAATTAAAACACATTATGAAGCCATAAACGCAAAACATAAGAGTTCTGACATATTCTACCTTTTACAAACCCATATAATGGTGCAAGAAAAGATGGGTTATTGCAAGGTGAACTAGGATGGACAATAGAATAACAAAAGGTATATATATCAATGTTGAAATAGTAAAACCCGCCCACTCTATTTAAGACCCACTCCATTTAAAATTCATACCCATTTACACAATTAAAAATAGGTCTATTAGGGGTATCTATTTAGAACCCGGGAAATTTACATGTATCCATTTAAATCCATTTACATCCATTTAAACTGTTATTAATTTAATTTTAATTGATTTAATTTTATACTCTGTTAACAAAAATTAAACAAAACAAATAAAAAAAATTAACTAATTTTTATTATATAAACACAAATCAAATTATATTGGTAAAACCGTAAAATCATGTATTTCCACCAAAACCGTAAGATCGAGTTTTTCCAACAAAACCGCAAAATCACAGTTTTTCTGCCAAAACCGTAAAACCGAGTTTTTCCGCCAATACCGTAAAACCGAGTTTTCCCGCCAAAATCGCAAAACCGAATTTTCCTGCCAAAACCGCAAAACCGAGTTTCCTGCCAAAACCGCAAAATTAAATTTTCCCGCCAAAACCATAAAATCGAGTTTTTTTTTGCCAAAACCGTAAAACTCGAGTTTTCCAGTCAAACGTAAAAGTCGAGTTTTTGTCAAAAACCATAAAAATCAAATTTTCCATCAAAACCGTAAAATCGATTTTTTTGCCAAAACCGTAAAATCAAAATTTTCCGCTAAAATCACATTTTTCACTAAAGATAATTAATTAATTATATTAAGTTAAATGGATTAATAGGGTCTCCATTAATTTTAAGCAGAACTCATTTAATAAATGTGTCTTAACAAAATTACTCATTTAAAACTCATTAAACTAAATGGGTCTAAACATGTATTTATTTTTTGAGAAATCCATTAAAACCCGCGAACATGAAACATTCATATATATATATATAAGTGATGGCGTAGAGTACAGTGAAACCTGTATAAATTAATAATCTTGGGACTACACCAAAACTATAATTTTTTATTAATTTATAGAGATTATTAATTTACTGATGTAGTAATTGAACCAATAACTCAATTTGAGACTATAAAATTATATTAATTTATAGAGATTTTTAGTGTATATTAACTTATCGAGTATTAATTTAAAGATACTGTATATAGAATGCTAAAAACTTATATTGAACATGTAAAGAAATTGAAAGCCACGTTGCACAATCACAAGAGCAGATAAGCAGTAGATAGAAGAAGAGAGGATACGTAATAAATGACGTGGTGTGTGTGGATTGGTTTGCAAGTTAGAAATAAAAAAAAAAACAAATGAATTTGAGAAAGAAATGCCTCTCTGTCTCTTATGTAGTTGTCTCTTTAAATGGGATTTTTATTGATTCTCTCACAAACACAATACGTAGTCTTTGGAGTTTAGGTTTGGAATGAGACTGAGAGTGAAAGTGCAATGAGATGAGACTAGTGCGGGTGTTTCTAGGAGCCTCATCACTTTTGGTAACTCGGAATCTTAGGATTTTGTCCTTCTCTTTAAATTTGCTAACTGTTTCTTGACCATTTTACCCAAAGTCTTCCTATCACTCTCTCAAACCATACTCAAGTTTCAGTGCTCTCTCTCTCTCTCTTCATGTTGTTTCCACTGTCCCTCTCCTTTATTGCTCTCTGACTTGCTCATCTCCTATGTTGTCTTCAACCACAAGACAAAGACTTAACACACTATTTTCAATCCAATTATGTATGTTTTAATTAGTGGGCCGAATCCAATGCGACCCATTTCATCGGCCCAAACCCAAACACCACAACCTTCAACGAACCGTTTTGATTTATAAACCACGCCCAAAAAATTCAACATTATTTTACCGTCAAGAAATCTATTCTATTAAATTTGCGATATGACCTATTGATAAACATTTGGTCCAATTATATTTTTAACATTTTACTAACTAATTGCCTTTAGTAACATTTTAATATAGCTATTACGTAACTTTCAATTGTCATTATAATAACTTCCCCTCACTTCCTATATTTTAGGGGTCCATTACTCTTTTTTTTGAACATTGACTTTCATAAATTACTCTCATTTATACTGAATTAAATTCACATCTATTCTACTATACATGAGCAAAGGAGAAATACGACCATAAACTGTTTTTTTGTTTTGTAAATTGTACGACCATTGTTCCACTAAAACAAATATTAAAACTATATCTAAAATTATTCACAACTACATTTAGAATTATTCACGGCAAAATTATCGACAGAAAGCATTTTCACTATTAGCATCGTTGTTTTTTCTTCATGCCCGATACCACTATACTGTATAGAATAACACCTAGAGAATAATATAAGTATGTATGTATAATATCAATATTAAAATTCTGGGATTCTAATCTATGACATTCCAAAATACAACTATATCTTTCGGATCTAACCGTTTATGTATGTAACTAAAATATAATTTATTTTTAACATTTTTCAAAAGTTTTGTTCGATTTTCGGTGCGGATAAGATTTGATATTGGTTTCCATATATCTATTCTATTAATTCTCCTGTATAACCAGTTGATATTAGTTGGATCCATTTAAAAAAAATAAGGAAGCAATGTCTAACAGTATAATATCTAATTATACATGTCTAAAAACCCACGATCATCATCTATCGAAAAACAGTTATGGTGAACTCCATTTAAAACAGTTTGTTTTACTAACCTATTTAAAAACAGTTACTATTATGTACTTGCCTTTCTTTTCATATTTATAAAAAGAACATAGTTGATATTAACGTAACTACTTATAATATTTGATATAAACCATATTACTTTTTTGTAACTCCTTGGAAGTGGTTGATATTACTTTTACGTAACATAACTCACTACAATATTTGATATAAACATAGATGGTTGAGTATTATGACAATAAGTAGTTATGATCTACATTCGCAAATCCTAGAGAAAAAATTAGATATTCAGAGATATAATTAGTTATAGTCTGGATTTTATAAAAATTATATTGCTTAAAAAATAAAAAATAAAAAATATATTCGTCTTTTTAAGGACGGATCATGAATTTGCCTCAACTATTTGAAAAAATCAATTTACAAATGCGACTTATGAGTTTTTACTCGGATGAGTGCGGATTAGTAGATTTTGGATTGTGGGTATCCGCCGACCCAAAAAGTATTAAAAAAAAAAGTAAACACTTTTTTAAAAATATGGTAATTAAAAAAATAATTTTAAATTATTAAAATATATATTTTTATTAGAAATATAATAACTAAATTAAATAATTAGTTAAAAAAATTATAATCCGCGGATAGCCGCAAAATTAAATGCGGCGGGTGGCGGTACAAATTATTTGTTTGTAGGTTATGCGGGTCATATTTTTTTATCAAAAAAAAATAAAATCCGCAGGTTGGTAGGTTCGACCGACAATATATCAGATCAAATTTTAAATTGCTATTATTTAATAAAATATATTTTGATTAATATTTATACACAAATATGATTATAAAAAAAATAAAAATATAATCACAAAGAAAACACAAAAATAAGAATTAAATTAAAATAAAAAATATACCCGCCCTTTAAAGGACGGATCAGAATCTAGTGAGTAGATTAAAATGAAAACTTTTCAGAACGCAAGTTCCCGTTGTTGATCAAGTTAAAAGACGACAGAGTTAAACATGTTATCGCTTGTTCTTTTTCACTTATTTTTTCATATATTCTATCACACTTGAGTTAAAGAAGTTTATATCTAAAAATCTATAGCCGGTTAGCAAACAAGTGATCAGATTCAGCACAAAAGCAATAATAAGACATTGGTGGTGGAAATATACTATCATGACAGTCTAGATGTGAACCTATCAACACAACATGTAAGATTTTCCACTGAATTAGACAGCTCCATTTTGCTAAAACTCAAGTCATAAGCAACGAAAATGATTCAAAGCAAAACATCCTATTGTTACCGTCACATGTCACCAATATTCCAAATTTCTAGCAAGCCATATAATTCTAATTTCTAATCATCCTATCAGTGCAAATAATATAAATGACTCAACCAACAAATGAATAAACACAAAAAAAAAGAGTTGCAAACCTCAATAAAACGAAACCAATCCGAATTAAGCCAATTATACGTTCCAATACGATAATTCAATAATAAAAAGGCAGGCAAAAAAAAAAACACATAACAACTAATCACTCTTCATCAGGCTTCTTGAAGACATAAGTGGTTCCACACTTGCCACAGTAATGCCTATCGAAATGACTCGCCATGAAAGTTCCCGGACCACAACTAACCGAAGGACACTCTTTCCTCAGCCTCTGAACCTTCCCTGTCCCATCAACCTTGTAAAACTGCAGAACCGCGAGCTTCACCTTCTTGTGCTTGTGCTTGATCTTCTTCGGCTTCGTGTACGTCTTCTTCTTCCTCTTCTTCGCTCCTCCTCTCAGGCGGAGCACCAAGTGAAGCGTCGACTCCTTCTGGATGTTGTAGTCCGCGAGCGTCCTCCCGTCTTCGAGCTGCTTCCCGGCGAAGATCAGACGCTGCTGGTCCGGTGGGATCCCTTCCTTGTCCTGAATCTTGGCCTTGACATTGTCGATCGTGTCGGATGATTCGACCTCTAGGGTTATCGTCTTCCCCGTTAGGGTTTTCACAAAGATCTGCATTTTTGGTGTGAGGACGACGCAGCGGAGCTTAGCGAGAGGTTTTATACCTAAGGACACTAGGGCTACGAGCTCATGGGTTTACACTATTCATAAAATTGTGGGCTTTTGGCCCAAACTAAGTTGTAAATCCCGTAATCGTTTAAGGGAATTGGATTAACCTTCTGTGTTTATTCTTGTTCGTTAAATTCAGATTATCATAGTTTATCATAATACTGGTGGTATAGCGCCGGGTTCGTATATTGTTTCATGGTCTTAGTGAAGAAAATATGTTTTCAAATACAAAAATTAAAATATATTGAAAGAAAATGACATTTCTCCTAGTTTATTAACATGAAAACTGATTTGGTTTGAATATTTGGAAGAAAAACCAATAAATATTATAAATATTTTTCATTTTGTATTTTTATGCGATATTTACTTTGATTATTTTTTATAGCTTTTGATATTTTCAAATTTTGTGATTATTCTAAATTGTGTAGGGTATTTTTGATAGTGCTGACTTGTCAGGTCTAAAAATAATAAAAATATTTAAATTTATAATTGTGATTCACATATTCTCAAGCACCCAAAATATTTAAATTTATAACTGTTGAAGTTTTGGATTTTTCCTATCTAAATTCGGGTTCATTTTTGTTCTTTGGATCTGAATATTTTGATCGGTCTTATGTGTAGTGAATATAGGAAACACTTTCTTAGTTTTAGCAGCAAAAAAAAACTTTCTCCGTAAATCCTTTTTGTTTTAGATAATATATTACAGTATTATAGTGCTCAGTTAAATATAATTTGTTGTATATTGGTATGACCTTAAATATCTGTGACACTGCTTTCACTCGAGAAACGTTAAAGATTTGAGCAAACATTGATTAAGGGAATTGGTAAGCGATTAAGCCCCTCCAATCATTTCTCTTCAGTTGCGATACATATAACACTGCACATATTAAAGAGACATATTGCTGGCTTATCTTTACATCTGAAACAATATTACATCAGGAAAATTGCACATAACAATATTTGACAAAACCCTAGTTCTAGGAAAGCGAGGGCGTAATCTTAGTCAGAAT
This sequence comes from Raphanus sativus, assembly GCF_000801105.2. Taxonomy (NCBI): domain Eukaryota; kingdom Viridiplantae; phylum Streptophyta; class Magnoliopsida; order Brassicales; family Brassicaceae; genus Raphanus; species Raphanus sativus. The sequence continues at coordinate 35,220,604 of NC_079516.1, read as the reverse complement.
AGCGCCTGTAGCCCACATATCTGAAACACAATAAAAATTAGACCATTGTTAAGATATGGACCAATAAACCATATTGAAAGACATCTTTTTATTGGAATTTTGAGAACACTAAGCAACTTTCTACGTGTACACATATGACTGTAGTTGGTATTTCAGGTTCCATGTACTGTTATAAATTTAGGGCAATCGCAATCAGCACATGTAACATCTTAACTACAAATAGAATGCTTGTAAGGACTCATTCCAACAGATTAGAGAAGTGAACCTTACCAGCATGTCGAGACATACGCTTTATACGATGGACTCGAGTTTACCTCTCGGGCCAGGCCAAGATCAGTGATACTAATGACATCTTTAGAGACTAACCGATTTTCTGTAGCGGACAAAAAATCTACAAAAAATCTACATGTGATCCATTGACAAAACTACTAAAAAACCTGGAAACTGAATCAAAAATACCCATCAGATGTGTGTACCTGGCCTTAGATCACTGTGGAAGCATCCACGCTGATTCATGCAAGAGAGCCTTGAAAGACTTGAAAGCACCAATTTCGGACATCATATTCCGCAAGAAGATTAATAAGATACGAAACGTATCACTTCACTCAGATTAATACATTCTTTCCAAGAGATATACATACTTGATCTCTGTCCATGAAAACTTTAGTACCCTGAAATCAAAGTACAAAAAGTATAAAAGAGTTGATCTCTCGTTAAAAACAACTTACAACTTCATCAGTCAGTTTATTGACAACTCGCCAAACATTCCCAAAAGTTTCATCACCAACATCTTTGACAAAATTATACCTAGAGTTGCATATGGCATTAAAAAAGGCTAACATAAACTATATAAATTAAGGGGTCTGTAATGTACATAACTTCAGTTTCTTGTTGTTTGAATGGTAGAAAACTCAAAGTTTCTCCCGCTGGGTAGACATGCCATTATATTACTAAAATCAATCATTGACCAGCAAGACAAAAGAAAGACACCAAGAGAAGAAGGCAAAATATATTGAAGACTGGAAGGCACAATAAACCAACATGAAAGAACATTATGGGTTAGAAGGGGTTTGGAGACTCTAGGAAAAGACTATGGAAGCTACATGTAAAAAAACATAAAAAGACGCTTGGACATCTTTAGTTAGTCAGCCCCATAAGAAACATCATGGTATAGGGAGTAAAACAGTTTTTTTTTACTGTAAGGATCAGGTTTAGATGAGGCTTCAGGAGTATGCGAAGAAAGGATAACTTGCTGACATCATCCCCGTAAAATACAAAGATGCCAAACCAACAATCATGTTCAAAGAGTATGACGCAAAAGGCAACCAGGACCTAAATACGATTTCTATAAAATCTATAATTTATATTCCTTTTACGATGTTAACACTACTGTCATCATGATAGTTTGTGTGATATTTACGATGATTCTATAAAGTTGTACGATGGCTGCCAAATGAAAACAGACCTTGCAAAAATGTGATCGTGGTGGCCAAGAGCATGAGTTGGTCATAATTGCAAAACCAAAAGCTCTCCATTGGGATGGGGGGGGATAGATTCTGCTAAGTCAACGAACATTGTTTGATCTGTGAACCTAATAGGAAAAGGGGTGTCACCAAATCGAAAGTTCGGGTTGCTTCTTGTAGCACCAAACACACTTAGTTCATAAAGCCCTCTTTCAAGATGCGTTGAGCCGGTGAAATATGATTACATCGAATTGAAAAAGTTGCTTACTGAAAGCAGAGAAATTAATAACCAATGTACCTTCCAATCGATGAGCACCATATCAATGCCTATCAGCTCAACAGCTTTCTTTACATTATTGGCCTCCCAGAGACGAAGCATTGTTTTCAAACGGCCTAGACTCTGTAAAATAAAGTTTGGAAGAAGCCATGATCTGACAGGTTGTTAGAGAAATAACGTAAGTTATTAGTTGGTAAGAAATTAGGGATTTGAATCAATCTTTCAGAGGGTCTATATATACACGGACGAATGAGATTGCAAAAGCAGTATTTAAGATACATTGATTGAAGAGAGAGTAGTGGGATTCCTTGTTGATTGAAATTAATACGGACCGTTACGTCGTCCAAGGGGTATGACAACAGAGACGCAACTTCGACGGAGAGCTAGGTCGGAGGATGGTGGTTTGCTAATGGGCCACTCCTTAATGAACCACATTTGGTTAAGTGAGGTTCAGTCTAAGCCCAATAAAATATCAGAAACCCAAATCATTTATTTTGTCGATTAAATTGTCGATGAAATGTAATAAGGAGGTGCTAGAAACAAAAATAAAGGGACGCGCGCAACAAAAAGAAAAACGCGTAAGAAACACACACCACTAACGTCTTGACACGTGTCGCAAAATGCCCCCTCTCTCTTGGGCGACGTGGACGCAGGAAAAGGCAGATATGTCTACTTTATTGTACTCCCTCCGTTTCATATTAAGTGTCGTTCTAGAGAATTTTTTTCGTTACAAAATAAGTGTTGTTTTAGAGTTTCAATGCAAAATTTATTAACTTTATTCTCCATTTTATTTTTCTATTGGTTGAATTGTATCGGTAATGATGTTTTTATATTGAAAATATGCAAAATTAAATGCTTTCTTAATCCGTGTGCAGAAGTCTAAAACGACACTTATAACGAAACAGAGGGAGTATTAGATTGTTTTAACGTAATTAATATGCAGACTTTTATTTGGTAAACTAAAAAAAAAACGACTTTTTGATAAAGATATAGTATGAGAGTTAATTAGTCAATTTATATATTAAGTTATTAACTATTACATTTATACATAAGCTTAAATGCACTGGTCAAAGACACAAGTACAAACGTAAGTATTAATACTTGCACAGAATAGAACACGACTTTGACTGAAAGATTAGTACAGCCAAACTTTTTTATATGAAGAGAAAAATAACAGTCTACTGAAATAACTAAGCTAATAAAATGGAGTTTCATTATGTGTGTATATAAATACATTCACTTTTAGAGAAAACAGAATAACAACACAAAGATGGGAAAATTTCTAATATGTTTCCTCTTCTTCTTCTTCATCTCAATCCATATGATAGATTCTATTCTTCTTTTCAGGCATTTTAATGTTATAGTTATAAATAAGCTTGGAGGTAAAAAAAAACTAATGTTCACTTGTAGAGATAAAACAAGTTCAAGCGGAGTTCATTTTCTTTCTTTCAAATCCACTTTTACTGTCAAATTTAAGATTTACCCAAAAACTTTGATATGGTGCAATCTATGGAAGGTAATTTGCTATAAAAAATTTCATCAGTTACAACTATTCAAGCTTATAATGTTTAAACTATTTTATAATTACATTGTTTTTCCTCAGGGACCTGATTATGTGCAACATGTGGTATTTAACGCATTTGTTGGAAATGAGAGATTTATAAATGGTGTATGTGGGAGTAGGAAGCCTAACGCATGTGTTTGGCAAGCGCAAGACGACGGAGTATATGTGCGCAATAATCCAACTGGTGAATTTAAGTTTATGTATAAATGGGATATTAACAAACTTTGATGAATAAATCTCTTGTTATCTTTGTTATAGATTTTTTTTTATCAATTATATATTTTTAAGATTATAACAAAGTTAAGTATTTTTAAGAGTTAAATGTGTATATATAGCCTGATAATACTGTACATATAACTGAAACTCAACTCAGTTTCGCAGAAATTTTTTTAATATGTTAAAACAAATCTTTGTATCCACCCCCTAAACAGAACAACAAAACAATAACCATTATACTAATACCTAACTAATTAACAAGCATAGCAAAATATATATGCTCCGGTGGCAATTCACTCAAATCATTTCTTCAAAAACTTACTAAATATAACGAAACATTTTGCATGCGCATATATAAACTCACCTTTTTCTTGAAACCTAATCAATCACCTGGTGTTAAATCACAAACACAAGAACGTATGTATATTAATATATATACACAATATTATATATTTTACACACAATGCTAATAAATTTCAATATTACCGTCAGAACGATCTTCCTCCTCCTTGCAGCCTCATGCCAAAGCGCGTCAGCAGCATTGATGCCTTCTCTCAGTGAACCCTGCGTGGTGACAGATTTTCCGGCATTATGCAGAGGCACCATTAACGGTCAAACAAATGTGAACACAGCCACGAATGTGGCAATAAGAGAGCTAATGAAGAGGACGAGACATGCTAGAGATATCCCCAACAAAGAGCTGAAAGTACTTGATTGAGTGACCGGGTAATTGTGGTTGGGTGGTAAAGAGGCAATTCACTTGCTACGTGAAATTAAGTTACAATTATCCTGATTACCTAACATGGATATAAACCCATGTTTTACGGCCCATTTGAATGCCCGAACTACATGTAATGACCTGCTCTCGAAGTATTTTTAAATTTGTTGCTAAGCAGGCATTTTATTGATGTGCTGGCCTTATTTCGGAACGAAATACCCTTCACTGGTAGATCTGAGACAGGGAGAAAAAATGTGTCGTTTTGTGTATGAGGACCAAACTTAGTTACATTTTTTGTTCAGATCCACTTTATTTTATATTATTAGTATCATTCATGTAATCTCATATTTTATTCGTTCTTAAATTTTAAGACATATAAAGCAAATATAATTTTACAATAAATTGTAATTTATTTTTCTCCACATTCTAAGACCCATTTTCATATATAAATTTCATATATTTTAATAATTATATAAAAATACATAGACATAAAAATATGCACGGGAAAATGTGGACATGTACAGAAAATACATAAATAAAAAAAGATGTGGACATGGATGTAGTTAGTTTAAGTTTTTTATCCCATGTTTAATTGGTTATTATTTCATTTTCTAATATGTAAATAAATATATTATAACTGTATAGAAATCTATTTTTTCTTGTTGTTTTAACATTGATATATATATGTATTTATAAATTTTATGTAAATTTTTATATATTTAACATTTATACACAAAAAAATATGGACATGGAGCCTAAAAATGTGGCATTAGAGATATGGATATGGGCAGAAATATGACAGAAAAGACAGAGATCCCATAGACTATATTTGCAAAGTGATTTTACCACATGTTCTCTCTACAATCAATTTCACAAAACAAATATGACATGGCTACTAAAATTGATGACATGACTTCCGGAAAAATATGATATGGATAATTTTATTTAATGTTAATTTATATTTTTGACAAATTTATTAGAATATGGTAATAATTCATATATTACATTTAATATTGATATTTGTTTTTGGTATGGTAATAATTCATATATTACATTTAATATTGATATTTGTTTTTGATAATTTTTTTAAAAATACGGTAATAGCTCATATATCATCTAAAAAAATAAATATATTCATATATAACATTTCAAATTTCGAAATATTATTATTTTGTATAATTATACAATTTGCATTACTAAAACTTTCAAAAATTTCTACAGTTCTAAAAAAAAAATATCTAATCGTAAGATTATTAGTTTTTTATATATCAACAAATTTTATAAATATTGTTTCCACATGTCCTCTCTACAATCAATTTTACAAAACAAATATGACATAGCTACTAAAATTGATGATATGGTTTCCGGAAAAATATGACATGGATAATTTCATTTGATGCTAATTTATATTTTTGGCAAACTTATTAGAATATGGTAATAATTCATATATTACATTTATTATTGATATTTGTTTTTGGTAATTTTTTTAAAAATATGGTAATATCTCATATATCATCTATAAAATAAATATATTCATGTATAACATTTCAAATTTCGAAATATTATTATTTTTGTATAATTATACAATTTGCATTACTAAAACTTTCAAAAATTTCTACAATTTAAAAAAAAATATCTAATCGTAAGATTATTAGTTTCTTATATATCAACAAATTTTATAAATATTGTTTAAGCTAATTGTTTTATAATTATACAATTTTATATCATTTTTATTAGTTTTATACAAATTGATTTAATATATATCAAATATATATTAAATATTAGTAAGAAAATTGTAAAATCTATAATATTTAATAAATTTATTTTTAAATATAAGTTAGATTTAAAAAATTCCTTACTGCACATGATGCAAGAAAACACCTAGTACGTTCGTATAATAGAAATATTTTACTTTTTGCAAACTTTAAATGAGCTGTGTCACACGTTAGACAAGGAAAATGATTTTGAATTTTAACCTCAATATACAAGGAATTATTCGAAACTGTGTATTTTATATTTTATTATTTTTCTGTTTCATGTACAGTTTGGTTTAGTTATAAAACAAAAAATAACAAGCAAAATACTAGTTGAGGGTATAAGGGACAATAAACACAGATAAATTGTGTCATCAGCCACAAATGTCTCTATGTGTTAATTAATAGTGAGAATATATATCAGAATGTAATTTTTTCAAAACCTAATTCTTAACTAAAAATTTTAAAATACAAATATCTAAACTATTAAAAGTTTAACATACCAATACATGTTTAAAATACACAGATAAAAGTGAATGATATATATGTAATGAATCAAATTGTAGTTGTATTTTCAAAATTACATTTTCTTACGGGTTATTCAATCATATATATGAAATATTTTTCAAATAAAAATGATTTGAAAGAACATGTAATTCATTTTTATTATAGAATATTAAAACAAACATTCATCAATGTGAAATGGGTTTAAAATGAGTTTATATACAAACGGTTTAGAGTATATTATCTTACTTTACTAAAAGATTATTAGAAATAAAATTCTAACCAATATGAAACAAGTTAAACATACCAATACAATTTTTTATCCATCAAAAACTAAATGTTATGAATGTTGCAAATTTTATTTCATAGGTTTAAACTTTGATTATATTTGATAACATAAAATAAATTCTCGTCTTCTATTTATAGATATAAAATCAAATACTAAAATTTTAAAAACAAGAAATAAGAAATGACAATTCTATAACTATTTATATTAAAATAATATTATATTTTGTACCGATTAGAATTCTTGCCCAAAAGCTTAATCCATCTAACTAGATTTTGACCCGCACATCCGTGCAGGTGTTTATTGAACTTTTATATATATATGACTCTATTCTAGTTTTGTTGAAGAACAATGCTTTTAGGTTTAATCAAATTGTAAAACAAAATTCACAATTATCCAGTGAGTCCCATTTAAAATTTGCTATTCTTACTAAAAAGACTTTGATTTTGGTGCAAGTAATTTGCTATTTTTAATCATGTCTCTATGTGATTCTGCTAGCTAAAAAGTTCCATAACATTTTTTTTTTGAAACAAAAAAGTTCCATAACATAATTTGTGTGTTTCACACTGTTAAAATTGTTTTGAGAATTAAATGACTTCAGTTTAGTATCCTTTGTCTCTGATTTTGGGTCGATTAATTCTGATGTTGTTTTGTTTGATTAGTTGGGTGATTATTGCATCCAAGTTCGCTGATAAGAACAGAAGGCAACATATAATAAACTGTGGTTAAAATCTGTTTAAAATCATCGTTTCTGGGTTTGGTTTATCCAATAATGGGTTCTAATTTTACAAATGGTATATAGTTTTAAACTATGATTTCAAGAAAGGAGTTTGGTTCCCTGAAAAAAATACATTTTTGTGTGAGGTTACACATTTTTTTTATTACATAAATAAAGAAACTTTTGTTATGTACTAGATTGTGATCGACATAACCGGATCGACCAGGACCGTACCGACCGCAGGAGATAATGCTTATCGACTGTTATACTTATCCACTTAGGATAAATACGACCTGATGTATATATATATGTAAGACCCCTGGTCAAGATTAATAACAAGAAACACGTTTCCCCAGTTAGTTTTATAACACGTTATCAGCATGATACGTTCTCCAAAAACCCGAGCTACCCAAAACCACCAAAAACCTTAAAAACAGCGCATCTTAAAATCGCTCTATTTCTCCAACGGTAAGGATCCAGACAACGAGCCACATATCAAATCGAAGCTCTCGACGAAACGAATTCAACGCCGTAAACCTCGTGTCAATCCGATCTCGGACGCTCCCTCACGCTCTGTTTCAATACGCACCGCCAGTAACCCTAAAAACCCTAATTTTGGCGCAACTTCAAATCGATCGATCTCTTCAATCCTGAGGAACCAGAAGACGAGTAATATATCAAATTGAAGCTCTTGACGAGACGAACAGATCACCGTAAACCTTGTGTCGATCCGATATTAGACACGCTTTCACGCTCTATTTCAATAAGCGCCGCCAGAAACCCTAAAAACCCTAAAACTCTAATCTCTTCTTTTGTTTTACAATTTGTGTTTGATCATTATTTTAACTTGTTTTTGACTCTTGTGTTTAAGGTTTAACCAAGATCAAACTCTTGATTCATAAATTCCATTCAACCCAATTGGAGGTTAAGAAGAGGCGACCAATTTTTTATCCGTTCCGGTCATGCAGTTCTCGATCCGACTCGTTCCTGTTCTCGGTGGTCCGGTTCTACAAACATCAAAGTTTAGATAATTAAAATTCTGAAATCTAAAAGAGAACTCATACTGAATTTGGTTGTATTGATAAAGGTTTAAAACTATTAAAATTTGCAAAACCCCAAACCCTAAGATAATATATCCCAAAATTTTGAGTAAGTTGGAGCTTTCAAGTCCAACAGAGATTGTTTCGAACAATTAAACTCGAAACCCTAATGGTTTTGAATCTCACAGCTTGATCTATTGATCTATAAAGTAACTAAAACCCTAAATATATCCTATTATGTATTATGGTCTAAAAATTAATTAAAATTCATGATAATCTCCTAAAAATCCCCAAAGTTAGTTTTCCATCATCAGAATCCGACCCATTGGTCTGGAACTATGTGAAAAACGATTTTTCGGTTTCTGGTCAGAAATTGACCCATTCAAATAAATTCTGAAAAATTAATTAAAATTCACCAAAAACCATGATAAATCCTAACTAAGAAACCATATAAGTAGTTTCTTCAGATTCGTTTTTAATCACATAGTCATAGTGTAAATTTTTCATACCGAAAAAGTGCATAAAAAGTGTGTGATTGTTTGAATTATTTGAATCACCTAGAAACGATTGTTAGGATCTCATTCTGATTTTGGTTGAATCATTGGAGATTGCTTGAAAAATTTCGGATTTTTCCAGTTTGCAAAGTTGCAAATTTTACTTTTTTTCAAAACTTTCCGGTTTTGTGAAAATTAACTTTTTATGGTTTCTAAAAACTTCCATATTAGTTTTAGAATAATGGAAGATTGGTAAAACTAGTTTAAAACCATAATTGAACGTTTTCCAGATTGATAGAATGCAAAATTAACTTTTCTAAAAACTTCTGTTTTTGAGAAATTGTCTTTTATAAGTTGCTGGAAACTTTTCATTTTTCTTTTGGAAGATTAGAAAAATGCTATAATTGTTAAGATTGATCTGATTTTTTTAAGTCATATAATGGTTTCGAAAATAATTATTAAAAAATGAAATCATATATTTTCGAAACCCTAAACCCTATTTTCTCTCTCTAGAATCCGATAATATTTTAAATCATCTAGAATCAGTTATTTGATCTTATTTAATTTTTTTCATCTTGATCATGTAGACAATGATTGCTAAAGTTGCATCATAAAACATTTTTTTTTAATTGATTGATCATATGAGAAAATCAGATTGCTAGATTGAAAGAAAAATTGGATTGCATTGCATAAATTCAGAGGTTGAAAGAAACTAAAACCTGCATTGTTATATTGACTAAAAAAAAATTGGATTGAATTATAAATAAATGGTTGAAAGAAACCAAATCACATTGCATAAATAAAAGGTTGAAAGAAACCAAAATGCATTGTTTGAATCTGATTATAAGTCAAATAATAAGACTCTAAAATCTATATTTTCAGATGTCGAATTTGGATTATCAAGCCCTTAATCTCTCTGGAGATAATTATTTAAAATAGGCCATGAACACTGCAATTGTCCTGAAGAAAAGAGGACTTGACAGATGTATCATCAAAGGCGAGTATGCAACTGAAAATGAAAAATATGGGGCAGTAACAATTATTCGCCAACATCTCACTGAGGATCTCAGAGATCAGTATCTAAATATTGCGAACCCTCTAGACCTTTGGACATAGTTAAAATCCAGATACACAATAGTGTTATTACCAAAGGCTAGGCATGAGTGGATAAATTTTAGATTTCAGAACTTTAAGTCCGTAGATGAATATAACTCAGCTCTAATCAAAATCGTTTCTAAATTGAAACTATGTGGTGAAGAGGTAACAGAGGAAGATTTACTGGAAAATTCATTCCTCGCAGCTGATCCAAGGGATCTATTGTTACAATATACCTACAGAAAAAATGTTTCACCACTTATACGAATTTGATCTCGTATCTATTAAAGCTAAGAAGAATAATGAGATACTAAAGAAAACCAGTGAGATGAGACTTTCTAAAGCCAATAAGGCTGGAGAGAATAAGGGTGAATCTAAAGAAGCCACGTCCAGAATAATAAAAGGAGTGGTCGGCTTATACATTGCCTAAGAATCGAGATTTCGACATTCTGATTTTATGTTTTGATTTGTTTGTCATTTATATTTTTTTATATAATAAGAGTTGTTTTAGTTTTATATTATCATGTTTGACTTGCTTGATAATTTCTTGAATGATAAATGACAAATGATTTTTTTTTTTTTAAAAGAGTATAGTAATTAAAATTATCCGACCAAAGGCATTGCCTAAAGGGGGTATGAATTATTCACCCAAATAAAAGACCCATTTGAGTTATAAAATTTTGAAAATGAATGGTTTCCACATTGAATCAATGGGCAAAAGAAATATAAATTCCTTAAGATTATAAAGAAAGTAAAAATCGCCCAAGGCATAAAAATGGTCGAGACTGTACTCCCAACTGATCTAAACTATGCTAAAAGATCAGTATGATAAAGGCAAAAGGCCTAGGTAACCAGATAGGTTGACCACGAAATTTTATACACTTTATGGCATGACTGGACTAGCCATCCATGTCTTTAAAATTGATGCAAAGATTGATATCGAAAAAAAGCACAAAAGAGTTATCCCATAGAATCTCACGTTGTGTAACATGTACACAAGGGAAACTCAATAGGCTGTAATGTTCCAAGCATCTAAAATATTTATAGCATGTTCATGAGGGGGAGAAATGACACTCCCGTGGTCCATGAACAACACTAAAAATCCGAGTGACATGGTCTATGACCATGATAGAACTTGACCGAATTCTTTGTGATACAAAGATCACTAGCTAATGCTTGGGAACACATGGATTTACATGTAATAAAAATATGCATCAGGCCATATAAAGTGAGCATAGATATTCCCATCTAAGAATGATAAAGGGTCATGATCCAGACATAGACCATCCTAAGAGATTATGTATAGACCACCACAATAATATGTGCCGTCTAGGATGGAACCTCATAAAAAGATGAGATAAGATTGGGAATATATGTTGGATATGAGAATGCTTTCTCCCACGATTTTATAAGAAACCTTGAGCCAAATATGGGTGATCAGATTAAGGCCAGGTTTACGGATTGCATGATTAAATCCGACTATCCAACATCAGGGGGAGAAAGAAATAAGCTGGTACAAGTATAAAGAAATGGAATGGTATTAACCATCCTTATCTTGGCAAGATCCTCGGACCAGAGAATATGATTTAAGACGTCCAAAGAAAGATCATACAAAGCTAGCTAAAAGAATGCCAGACAGATTAGACCCAAAAAGAAAAGAAAAAGAATGACTAAGTCATACCAGCTTAAGCACCACGAAATTAATGTCCTAGAAGAGACATAATCAAGTTGCTATAGAATCTAAAGATAGACCAATATATTCCATAAGATAAGGAACCTCGGAAATGAAAAGAAAGGTGCATAGAAATGACATATCCGAGGTCATAAGGGAAACCATACCAGATATTGAGATAAGGTTGCGCAGCTAAACATCAAAGGAACCAGACCATGTAGTTTGGGACGCCAAACTACAAGGTAATGAAGGTTCTTAGTAACAATGAAATCTCTAATCGATTAGTTCATGTCTAGAACACAATGGAACCATACATATAATAGAGTGTCGACACATACACACATAAAAGATAAAGATGCATAAGGAAATAGCACTTGAGTTTAAAATATATAAGCGAGGATCAGAATCCACGTGAATACAAGAATGCATTCATAGATTAAAAGGTTGAAACCGTGGGGGTTTAAAAGAAAGATTCAAAGAATCTATAAAAGAGATGGGTGTATTGGCCATATATAGAAACACCATCTGATAAGATAAAACCAGTGAAAAATAGGTCATGTGTGGGAAAGAAGAAGAAATCGTGAGACATGGACTAAGGTGTTCATATTCCTATTTACAGCATTCAAAGAATGGCTTGATTATACAAGGATACACACAAAGACTAAGGAACAGATTATAAGGAGATATACTCCTATGTGGTGGATGCTACTACAAATTCGAAAAGGTCTGGATATAAGTAAGAAAGAAATGTAGTAAGTAGCATATTGATCACTGGATAAAGAAATGATAAGAGTATCATAAAGATGAGAAAAGAAATTCTCATAGAATAGTTTTGTTCCTAAGCTATTCATGTACTGAAACAAGGCAGCTACAAATGATATGAAAGACTAAAAAAATACTCAGTACAATCAGTCCATAAATCCTTACAAGAGATATTATAATTCCTTGTGTATATGGTTATACTAAACCAGTCCAAAGAGGAATGAATTGGTTCAGGCAAATTATAAACCATAGCTGCACATTAGCCAACGAAATTCTATCAGTGGTTGGTCGATGTATCAATATGAACCGACCAGATCGACCATATCGACCAGCATATGTAATATGGCTAATGGGAAAATCGACCAGCATATGGTAGTACATAAAACGTATGGTCAAGGACCATCCAAACAGAGTATATGGGACTACTAGATGTCTATACATCCGTAAAAAAAAAAAAGGAAGGAACCAATCATGTCCAAGTTTGGTCGAGGTTTATGGTCCGACCAAGTTCCACCAAAGTATAAGGTGGACCATGCCATATAATTGCAGTATCATATCCGGACCATATCATTATATCAGGCTGCAATACCTTAGCTATATATGAGTATATTGGTGTGTGATGACAAGGTCTATGACTTAACATGTATGTTTTCGAAAACATAGCATTGTCTACAACAAAATGAAAGAAGTCATGAGACATCATCCAGAGATAATGACCAGAATAATGTCTGAGTCAATAATAAAATGAAAGTGTCCACGGTATGGCAAAGCCATGAGACTAGAGGAACCGTGGGATATGAGAGGACCTGCAAGAAAGATTTAATCGCAGCATAGAGGTACATTCAAGTACTGGTCGAGTACTATCCGAGTACTAATTGAGCATCATCCATCCGACCAGAACATGAAGCCATTGTCGAGTGGTCAGCATCAAAGGAGTACGTCTTGATCATGTCCAAATGAAGTTCCAGAAGGCCGGCGAAATTACAAAATGATACAAGAAGTTCATCGACCAGATAGGAATGCATCGTCCAAAGATCTACAGTGATGCATTCATCAGGGAGAGTTCATGTGTTGTACTCTTTTTCCTGTCCATGGTTTCCCATTTTGCCACATTGGTTTTGGGGTTTTCCAGGAGAGGTTTTAATGAGGCAACATTAAGCATGCAACGAGCCAGTACCGGATGTGTCGATCAAGGGGGAGTGTTATGTACTAGATTGTGATCGACATAACCTGACCGAACAGGACCGTACCGACCGCAGGAGATAATGCTTATCGACTGTTATACTTATCCACTTAGGATAAACACGATCTGATGTATATATATATGTAAGACTTCTGGTCAAAATTAATAACAAGAAACACGTTTCCCCACTTAGTTTTATAACAACTTTAAGGTTTTTTGTGTGTGTGTGTTTGATTTTATAGACACAAATATTGTTAAAGAACATATTGAATTAGACAGAAAAAGTGGTCTCATGTACGTGCGGATGCAAATAGAAGGTAAGGGATCTATAATAATAAAGTTGACATGAAACTCTCCACAATCAGCCACATCACCCCTCCTATGCCCAAATCGCGACACGTGTCGAGCAGAGAACACAACTTCTTTCTTTCTTCACAACTACTTTAATCCGGCATTAATTCTGAGTTTTTCCCTTGAATAATCAACCCCTTTCTTTAAGATTGCTATTTGCCTCTTCGTTTTCACTATAACCGCCTGAATCTCCAACTATAAATATCAGACCTTCTACCTATATTTGAAAACAAGTAATTTCCGATCTCAAAACGTCAAGTAATTTAAATTAGAGATTATTTTGCTGTTTGCATGAGTAACGATGATTAGAAATTCTTTAAAATAATTATTTAGTTACAATGTAATTTTGCACCTTTAAACTATAGAAATGGCGTTGAAAGCGGAGGCGGTGGAGAAATAGAAGAGGGAGCCACCTACGGAGAAAAGAAGGAGGAAGAAAGTTTACGGAGGGATACGCAAGCGTCCATAGGGGAAATGGGCGTCAGAGATACGATATCCAGTAAAGGCACCAAAGTCTGGCTCGGGACGTTCAACACGGCGGAGGAAGCCGCCATGGCTTATGACGTGGCGGCTAAGCGTATCCGCCGCGACAAAGCCAAGCTCAGCTTCCCAGATTTCCTTCATCCTTCTCCGCTGACATCAGACGATCTGCCTCCGGCGAAGAAGCTCTGTTTACACTCTCAGAGCGAGTTGGCTCACCCGAGTTCGCCGGTTGAGTTGCTTTGGGTTCGAGAGTGGTTACGAGTTTCAGAATCCGAGTTACGGGGTTGAGTCTGGTTACGATCTTTTGCAGCAGATATCAAGCTTGGAGTCTTTCTTTGAGCTGGACGGTACCACGGCGGAGCAGCCGAGTCAGCTGGACCAGTCTAGATACGTGGATTATTGATGATGTTATCTCATCGTATGCATAAATAAAGTTAAAAGTAAAATAAATGAAAAGTCAAATAAAGTCTGTAATATATAGAACATATGTATGTAACTGCCGTTACTTTCTAAGGCTTTACCATCATGGAACTGCATGATGATGATTATGTGTTGTGGTTTGGTAATGTGTAGAAATAAGGTTCGTGGTATTGTTATTTTGTTTTCATTTTATATTTAAGCTGAAGTTTAAATGTTTTACTTTCAGATTTTCATTAATGGAATTTAAGCTTCTCCTGATAGTGTAGGAAACTATATCCTATAAATCTAAGAAAATACGCTATAGCAAAAATTCTAATAAAATAGGAAAATCAATACTATATATCAACTGATATAGAAAAACATTGTTTGGTTAAACTTTACAAATAATTACTTTAAAATCTATAATTGTAGCTTCAACATTCACATTTTCAATTTTTACAAAGTCTCATTCCTGAAATTTTAAAATTTCCCAGAGACTATCTTTCCTCACAACTACTTTAATCCGGCATTAATTCTGAGTTTTATCCTTGAGTAATCAACCACTTTCTTTAAGATTGCTATTTGCTTCTTCGTTTCCACTAAAACCGCTTGAATCTCCAACTATAAATATCAGACCTTCTACTCATATTTGAAAACAAGTAATTTCCGATCTCAAAACGTCAAGTAATTTAAATTAGAGATTATTTTGCTGTTTGCATGAGTAACGATGATTATAGATTCTTTAAAATAATTATTTAGTTACAATGGCTGTATGTAATTTTGCACCTTTAAACTATAGAAATGGCGTTGAAAGCGGAGGCGGTGGAGAAATAGAAGAGGGAGCCACCTACGAAGAAAAGAAGGAGGAAGAAAGTTTACGGAGGGATACACAAGCGTCCATAGGGGAAATGGGCATCAGAGATACGATATCCAGTAAAGGCACCAGAGTCTGGCTCGGGACGTTCAACACGGCGGAGGAAGCCGCCATGGCTTATGACGTGGCGGCTAAGCGTATCCGCCGCGACAAAGCCAAGCTCAACTTCCCAGATCTCCTTCATCCTTCTCCGCTGACATCAGACGATCTGCCTCCGGCGAAGAAGCTCTGTGTACACTCTCAGAGCGAGTTGGGTCACCCGAGTTCGCCGGTTGAGTTGCTTTGGGTTTGGGAGTGGTTTTACGAGTTTCAGAATCCGAGTTACGGGGTTGAGTCTGGTTACGATCTTTTGCAGCAGATATCAAGCTTGGAGTCTTCCCTTGAGCTGGACGGTACCACGGCGGAGCAGCCGAGTCAGCTGGACGAGTCTAGATACGTGGATTATTGATGATGTTATCTCATCGTATGCATAAATAAAGTTAAAAGTAAAATAAATGAAAAGTCAAATAAAGTCTGTAATATATAGAACATATGTATGTAACCGCCGTTACTTTCTAAGGCTTTACCATCATGGAACTGCATGATGATGATTATGTGTTGTGGTTTGGTAATGTGTAGAAATAAAGTTCGTGGTATTGTTATTTTGTTTTCATTTTATATTTAAGCTGAAGTTTAAATGTTTTACTTTCAGATTTTCATTAGTGGAATTTAAGTTTCTCCTGATAGTGTAGGAAACTATATCCTATAAATCTAAGAAAATACGCTATAACAAAAATTCTAATAAAATAGGAAAATCAATATTATAAATCAACTGATATAGAAAAACATTGTTTGGTTAAACTTTACAAATAATTACTTTAAACTCTATAATTATAGCTTCAACATTCATATTTTCAATTTCTACAAAGTCTCATTCCTGAAATTTTAAAATTACAATCCAATTAGATAAACTCTAAAAACAGGAACAGTAAATTTGTATAATTAAAATTAAATTCGAAACATTCAACAAATATATTAAAATATCTAAACAACCAATTTGAATTTTTATCCGAATCCCGGTGCGTAGCACCGGCCAACCACTAGTGTATATATAAAGATGCGGTGTGTTTAGTGAGCTGATTAATTTCGTATTTAATAATTAGATTATTCATTGATTATAGGGATTCTATACCTTGAAATCTTTTTTTTCCTAAGTTAGTAACTGGAAAGAAATTTTATAAAATAATTTATAAAGAATGAATTTTAAAAACTTAGTGTATCACGTAAAATATATATGCTATATTTTAGGTGTAAACATGTAAAATAGTTAATATAGCAGAGATTTCTGTGAACAATCTATAATATTTGAAGTTCAAAAAAAAAAACAATCTATAATATTTTAAAATATTTTTTATTGTTAGTAAAAAGGCCAAAAAATATGTGGGTGCTAGGTGTATATATTGAGTTTTTATATACTCGTTTTGGGATATCTGTTTTTATTTGATTATCAATATAGTTAAATTTAGATTTTTCATAACTAATTTAGATAGATATCTCGGTATACAAATTGTTTTCTTAATGGTTAGTACATACCATTATTTTGAATTGTACACCAAATTTGTTGTGAAAACAATTTGTTTCCAATTAATAAATCGGTTTGATCATAGATAAGGTGTAAACTACAATAATATTTTGTTTTCAATTACTCAACTAATTACTCTGTAAGCCACCAAATTGATACTATACTCCATAGGCAACGTTTTAACAAATAATGCTAAACCGGTTTGATATATTGTTGCAATTACGAAATGAATTTCATAAAAGGATTAAACCAATTAATCTGCATGCCACAAAATAGATATTATAATCCCAGGCTTTGGATTTATTTTAAAAAAACTTCATAGTGCGATATATATGATATGAGCACTATCAATAATCAAATTAATGCTCAGAGTTAGAGCATGTGTGTAATTGTTATACTCACAGTTCGATAAATAAGGATCAAATCCAACGAACTATAATGACATGGTTAGCGTAGAACAGAATAATAGGAAACTAATGGGTTAGAGAAAGTGTAAAACTACGGTGCTTTGATTAGTGGTATAGGATGGTAATTCTTTAGGAAAAATTAGTGTTATTTCTTTTTTGTACTTCTTTTTAATAGTTTAGATATATCAACCAAAACAATTCATGTAAACATTAATTATACATAAAATTTTATAATTTAGATAAATAAAAAAGTTATTGTCTAAAATTTAATCTTGTACTTTAAAAACACGGATCAAAATCTAGTAGATTTTAAAACACAACTGAAACTAAAAAAATATAAATAGGAGTTATTTAATAGTTCAACAAGTAGCATTGACAAAATTAAAAAATCAGTGGTTCAACCGGTAACGGGTACCGGATTTTAATAATTTTTTGCGGATTTTATCGAATTTTTAAATATTGGTTTTTATAAAAACTAAACCGAGTTTATCTTAGGTCTATTGCAAGTCGGGGTGGGTTTCAAAACACTAGGTCAGGTTTCAAAACAATGCTTGTCATGAATGTGTTCATGCTTCATTGCCAGAGGTTAGAATAAGATAATGGGCAAAACAGGTCGAGTAGATCAAATGTGAAGAAGACAAGACTTTGCGAAAACCATCAAAGCAAATGCTCACTGAACTAGTCAATGTCGATTCGTAACTGAAAATGTAGATGAAACCGACTATACCACCAATACCTTCTTAAAAAAAAAAACAGAGATTCTCATTTTCATTAAGGTAAACTACGTTACACGAAGTGATGCGACATTGCGAAATATATGAGATTCAGGTTTTACACATACACATCGTCTACTTGATGCAATGATCAACGAATCAGATCAAAAACTCAACGAAACAAGTGATAAATCAATATCAAAAACCACATTCAAACTCCAAGGCAAAGTATTATATAATCCATTAATATTAATTAAAAGATGTCTCATTCCAAAATATCCAAAAAGCGAGGAGTTTAACAACAAAGAAGACATAACAAACAAAAACCAAAACGAAACTCGACCTAACCCCCATTAGGCTGTAAGCACGACGGCCCCACCAGCCTCCTTAATCTTCTTTTCAGCAGTCTTCGAAATAAGCTTCGCCTTCACGACAAAAGGCCTGTTCTCAGGCAAATGACCTTTGCCCAGAACCTTGAAGAACCCGTGCTGCGTCACATCGATCATCGGCACCTTATCCTTGCTCGCCTTCGCCTTCACGTCCTCGGGGACTAGCGACCAGAGCTTGTCGAGGTTGACGATGGGGCAGTAGAACTTGTTGCGGAGCTTGTGGAAGTACCTCATACCGACCTTCCCGAAGTAACCTGGATGGTACTTGTCGAAGAGGATACGGTGGTGATGCATACCTCCCGCGTTACCGCGACCTCCGGGATGCTTGCGGTGCTTCCCGATACGCCCGTGACCGGCGCTGACGTGGCCTCTCTTCTTCCTGTTCTTCTTCAACCCCGTCGCCATTTCTTCAGATCTACTAGAGGGATTTTGTGTGGAGTTAAAGAGATTTGGTTTTTATATAAGGGAACTCTGAAAGAGCTAGGGCTTCTTTAGAGTAGTCGAGAAAGGTTGGGCTTTTGTTGTGTCCAGTAGATTGGGCCTTATGGACTGTTTAGGCCCATTGGTATCGCACGAGCACGAACCGTTTCTTTGCGGAAAAGAAATCAAACAGAAACTATGGTGGTGTCAAAAATGTTTCCATAGCTTTTTTGTAGTGTTCTATGATTTAACAACTCATACAGAGATTTGAAATATGTACCCATCATAAAAAAGTTTGTATAATCTTCTGAGAATTTATTTATATTTTAAAACGAATTTTCACATTAGTTTTTCATGTTTTTTTTTTCAAATAAGGTTTTTATGGTAATACTTTTGTGATGTCAAAGATGGTATTAGACTATTAGTGAAGAATATATCATCTCTCTCTCTTTCATATAAATATAATGTTTGATTTTTGTATTGTGCGGATAAACACCGGCAACGGAGATCAAATCTGAAAAACCAAGATCTTCTTCATTCAGGAGGCAATTATTTACTTAATTTGCCATCGAAGTTGATGAAAGAGACTTCTATGGCCCAGCCAAGAAACAAGACATCCCAAGGCCCTGTCGATTCGATAAAAATGAAAATATAGTCTACCCTTTTATAGATGAAGATGGACATTGCCGTTTTGACATCTGCAACTGCGCAGCTTGTTCAGACGCCTACTGAAGCTACGAATCCCACGATGAAAAACGAAGACGAAGAAGAAAGAAGAAAGACCCTTTATACAAAAGGTATCTCGAAGGAGATCCTTCTGTTGGTCCGTTAGATGATGATAGGTACGACTTTATATTCGAATACCCCAGTGCAAAGAAGGAACCAGAGCAAGAATTATTGATGATCAGCCCAAACAGCTTTCCACCACCAGAAGATTTCATCAAAGACGATGTTGCTCACACCCCAAAAATCCTTTCTGCAGCAAAGGTTCTTCTGGACCAACTCAGCTTAGCCAAGCATGGCAAACAGAAAATTCTCTTGCTCAAAATTACCTGTTAACAGCAATAAACCAGAAGGTCGATCAGCTGACTGAAGGAGTTAACAAAAGACATCTTAGCCTTCAAAACTCAATAACAGAAATACACGGTCGGCTCAACAGTCTCCATCAAGAGATGATGACGATGGTGAAGCATATGATGGTCGACACGACTCAATTCTGAAGCAAAGAAGCAGAAACGGCTAGCCTCAAAAATCAATTAAAAGACCTCTAACGGAGCTTAGAGAGTCTGATTTACAGTCAACGACAAAAAGACTCTTACTTTAACCCTTTGGGGAGTTCATCGACAGATTTACCGATGTACCAAGGATCATACTCTCCAGGATTCCTTTCGGGCTACCAAACCCCAAAAATGAGATCGCCACTGCCTGGTTTTCTATCCTCCGATGAAGCCTTTACATCAAGATATGGCTCATCTTCGATCTTCACCGAAAAGCCAAAACAAACCAGGTCAAAATCAAGGAGGCACAAAGAAGCTGAATTTCAAGTCAACCCACCAAAAAGGCCAACTCTTACATCATCGTCTAGTCATGAGTCAGTGGACAACAGAGGAAAAGATATCGGCATCATCGAATTTTCGATGACTAGCTTGCTAGATAATCTTGTCAAAACCACCGAATTACCGGAGCATCAACCAGTTCCTCAAGAAGAGTCTCAGCCCTCACCGGTCGTCAACATCAAGCACTTTTCAGACTCAAGCTCCAGTGAATACGATATAGATTCTGATGAAGAATCACTCCCAAAACAGTATGTAATTGGTGAAGGATCAAGTACTCCTAAACAATAGCCAAATGTCAACGAAGTATATTCAAGTGAAGAAGACATGAATTATGAAGCTCCAAGAGAAGAAACTCGCAATAAGCGTTTCTCTTCGAAGGTTATGGTGTTTACGTTCGATGACATTCCCTTTGATAAATGGAATGACCGATTAGACGAATTCCATGCATGGATGAATTCAGAAGCCATTACATCTCCCCTGCATTTGGTGATTCAACAGTTCACAGCGAGACTGTCTGGCGCACTTAAGGAATGGTGGAATTCCCTCGGAGAATACAAACAACAGCAAGTCTATCAGACAACAATTCCGTTGCTTCTAGGAGAAATCCACAGAGAATTCATTGGCACTCCAACACATCAAAAGGAGCAAATTCAAGAAGAATTCTTCTCAGCAAAATGTTGTTCTCTAAAAAAGAAAGATCTTGCGAAGCATTTTGAAAGACAGACGAGAAGATATTATGCGCTAAACGGACTCAATAATCCAAGCCTGAAGCACGTCTATCTATCATCTATTGATGATTATCTTAGTCAGCAGACTAAGTTGTACATCAGAGATCAAGGACAAACAATTGAAGAAATCTCTATCGGCCAAATCCAGCAATATGTCTTCAGAACTCTGGATAAACTTTGCAAGCAGAAGGAGTTCTGGATGGAGTTTATGGATCGTTCGAAGCAACTATCAAAAATATGTGCAAGACCTGATCTATCGATCAAATGCTCAAAGTCCAAGAAATCATGCTTTTGTGATTCTAATGGAAAGCGCAAGAAATTCAAAAAGCGTTTCTCAAAACGCTCACCAACCTTCAGGCGCAAAAGATTCTTTCGAAAGAAAAGAAGTTTCAAGAAATCAACAAGATGCTTTCTATGTCGAAAAGAAGGACATTATGCTAAGAATTGCCCTAACAAGTCAAAGAAGAAAAAACAATATCTAATCAGCTCGATATCAAAGATCGCACCAGATATTGACATCGACACCCACGACTTGGAATTAGTTCTATCCTATGATAGTGACGACAGCGGAGCCATTTGTGGATACTCCGACTCCGACTCTGATGATTCCTCTGAATCATCTCACGAGGAAGACGAAGATTGCTGCTTCAAAATCACAGAGATACCAAAGCAAAAGGAAAAATACCATCCACATCTTCAGGTGAAGATCTACGATCCGGCCCATAAAGAGAAACCAGTCGATGCCATCGCATTCATAGATACTGGGGCCCACACGACGATAATAAATCCGAAAATTCTCCCGTCTTCCATGTGGCTACCGCATCAAGAAGAATTTCGTGTGGCAAATTCAGGATCATTATCCATCAAACTCAAATCAAAGCCAATTACAATTGAGCTTTTTCCAGGATGCCGAATCACGACTAGAGTCCTTGGGTCAACCGCACCGGACAAAGACGTAATATTAGGGTGGGACTCATATTGCATTCTCAAGAAATCGTTCAACATCTTGATCGAACCAGAAGGCATACGGTGGAAGAATTTTTACAAATCCTTCACAACAGTACCGCGACTTTTTGCAGTTGAAGAATATGTCTCTCAGGAAAGAAGATATGACAAAGTATTCCTGTGCAGATTCTCATACGGAATTCCTTCAAAAGTGCAATAAACCACTGTGGCTCAACTCCCAGTTCTTTGTTTCGTTACCTTTCAAAGAAAACGTTCTGACCACACCGACGAAAGCTAATCACGCGGGGATGCCACCAACCCTTTTAAAGCAAGCTAATGAGGAGTGCGATCAACTAGTAGAGCAAGGAGTAGTTTCAAACACGACTTCTCCATGGGCATGTAAGGCATTCTACGTCAACAACCGTGCGGAGCAAGCAAGAGGAAAACTCCGGCTAGTAATTGACTACAAGCCACTAAACCAATTCCTCCAAGACTTCAAGTTTCCTCTACCAAACAAAAAGGCGCTTCTTCAGCACCTTCAAGGAGCAACTGTATTTTCAAAGTTTGACCTCAGTCTGGATTTTGGCAACTTGGCGTTCAACCAGAAGAAAGATACAAGACCGCATTTTGTTTACCAAATCAGCACCTTCAATGGAATGTCCTACCTTTTGGTCTAAAGACAGCACTGTCACTGTTTCAGGAGGCAATGCTACGTATATTCAAGCCTCTTCTCGAATCAGCTTTGATATACATAGACGACATCCTACTGTTCTCGTCAAATGAGAAAGAGCATATTCAACTCCTTCAACAATTCCAAAGTATCGTCCTACAGTATGGAATTATGCTATCGGCCCGCAAAATGGTCATAGACCAGCCCGACATCGAATTCCTTGGAATGCAGATAAAGGATGGCAATTTTACACCTCAGGCCCATTTAGCTACGACGCTTCTCGATTTTCCCGACGAAAACCTAACTAAAGCGACAAGTCCAGCAAATTCTTGGTGTAATCAATTATGTAAGCGACTTCATCCCGCAACTTTCGCAACTGACAAGACCACTCCAGAAGATGCTGACAAAGAATCCACCTCAATGGGCAAACCGACAAACCGAGGCGGTCAAAAGCCTAAAACTAGAGGTGCATAGGCTACCACCTTAAAAGATTCCTTCCACAGGAACGCGCATACTGCAGACTGATGCGAGTGACAAATATTGGGGAGTTATTTTATTTGAAGAGATAAATGGAAAACGTCAAATCTGCAGATACAGAAGCAGACGCTTTAAAGATTCTGAAATGCATTATCACTCCACGTTCAAAGAGATATTGGCGGTCAAGAAGGCTATCGAGAAGTTCGAGTTTCATCTGATTGGACATAAATTTTGAATCGAAATGGATATGTCATCTTTTCCAAAGATGTTACAATTCAAGCAGAAGATGGTCCCACACCAACAATTATTGAGATGGAGCGAGTGGTTTTCGAACGATTTTGAATCCGTCTATTTAAAGGGCTCGAAGAACACCTTAGCAGACATGCTCATAGAAACCCACAAAAAGAAATACATATGATGGAGAGCTCAAACTCAAAGAGTTTCTACAACTTCACAGCCAACATGCCTGAAGACGCCCAAGAACTCATCAACAAAAACACTCTACACGAGCGTCTCAGACAAATAATCTTTCGCTACCAGTCAACTATTCTGTCAAGATATGGACCCAACAATCACTTCATCAGCCCAATGGGGATTCACCCTGACTTCTCATTTGCACATCTCTACAGGATCGAGAACACCTTCATGCCAGAAGAAGTCCTCTGCTTCCTCTGGTATCTTTGCTCGAGCTACACCATCGGTATAGTTTTTGATATCCAATGGCTGTACCAATACATCAATGCTCAATTCAACGACCCTCTTCGTGGACACAACGAATGCCTCTCCACTTTCTTAACATGGTTCGCGCCGTTATCTGCCTGGAACGGTAAATTAAGAAAATCAGCAAAAGCAACTGGATTACCATTCAAGAAGTTAAGAAGCCAAGGAGGTCTTAACCCCTTCTTCAATCCTCACACCATCTATTTCTTTCACCGTCCTGTTCAAGTCAACAACAAAACAAAAAAGGTCCATGCACTACCTAAACTCATCCACCACAACGACTATCGGAGAGGAGTCAGACCTGATTTCAACCTCAATGACACCAAAGCCTATGAAGACTTCCAGACTCATGCATTCCGACTCAACAATGCAAGTCAGACATTCCCTATTCCTTTCAACCCAAATTGGTTCTACTACCCTATTGATTACCAGATGGATCTCGATGAAGATCTCCAATTCTTTATGGAGAAACGTGCCCCTCCGTCGGTCAGCATAGAGCCCAAGAAGAAAAGGCCCATAGAAGCCCAAATGCCCATAGAAGCCCAAGCAACGCAAGAAAACGAACAACCACAAGAATGCCCTCCAGAGTTCTTTCAAGACGCGCAACTTCCAGACGACGAGATGAATATCGACGAGATAGAAAAGAAGTTCAACATTGAAATCGACGAAGAGGCAGAAAAAATGATTGCAGATTATGAAGAAGAGTACGTCTGCCCAGGCGAATATTACGGATGCTGCGACAAGCATATCATCGAGTTCGAGATCGATCATTAAAACAAGCATCCGTTATTAATGTATAATTATGTAAAATATGTGTGCTTTTAATCAAATAAAGCGATGATATAATCGCTAAGTAAGCATGATGCAAGCGATGATATAATCGCTATGTAAGCATGATGCAAGCAATGAGGTAAGCGCTTATGTCAGCGCCTTATCCTCATCTATAAATATGTGTGTATCCCCTTGTGAAATATTATAACATAATTTCATAAAAAAACCTCTCTCTAAGTTTCTCTCTCTAATGTCTCTCTAAAGTTCTCTAGTTTTCCAGACCTTATCTCATCTTTGATAACCTCTGATTTCTATCTTCCATACACAAGATGCGATCCAATTCTTAGCTGTGATTTTTCTTGATCGGTCTCCGTCAATACGACTCTGTCAACACGACTTTCGGGGGAGGTGATGATCCTAACAGTGGTTGAGCTTGATCGAAAGGGCCGAGGTAGTGCCTAAATCGCTCCCAATACCTGGAAAATCATCGAGCTCGTCTGATCAATAAGACTTTGTCAACACGACGTGACGTGCGTCAATTCATGAGCTCACACCTCGACACCTGCCCACTAATTCTCAACGTTGTGTTTCATTTATTTTAACTTGAAACCGATTGGGCTTCGACTTATATTTTTTGCTGATCGAAGTGCTTTATTAAGCTCATTAAGCCCAGTTCGAAATAAAGCGTAATATCACTTGCTGGGAGCGTTTCATATTTATCTTCTCATCGCTCCGTCTTCTGAGCCATAGGCGGTTCTAAGGTTTCAGTCTAATTATTCAGACATCCAATAGCATTCAAAATTTCATTCTCAATAGCAAGAAGTCTGCTCTACTTGCTGACTTAAAGGCTGGCGGGTGTTCTTTCACCGTCGAGGTGCGGTTGCTCAGATTCTTGACAGCCAAAAACTCACAAACAGCTTCTTTAAAAAAATTATGGCGTTGAAACTCATAAGCTTGCTTCAAAACTCAGTATTAAGATCTGTATTCAAACTCTATTGAATGATAAATCTTGAACCCATTTGTCGATTTGTTTTCTTTTACACATGTGTTACAGTCAACATTCATGCCAGCCACCATATATGTCAACCGTCTCGCCACCTTCCGACACCGTCTCAACACAGATCTATAGGTGTCAAAGGTAATCTGGTAATGAGATGAAATCTACCTTTGTGACACATTCCTCACATCTTAGCCAACTCACTTTATAATGTAAAAGTATTTGGTTTAGTTGCTTAATATGTTCAAATTTCTCATTCTCTTTCGTATTGTTCTTTGGAGTATCAGTATCACTGAAGGCATTTGTATATCACTGATTCTCCTATTAGAGTAAATAAGCTTTGGTTGTTTAAATTTGAGTACCCATTAAAATTTTAATTAATTGTAAGAGAGATGAGTTATATTAAAATAAGGATCTCACTATGATCTGTTTGCAGGAATGGTTTCCAGAGGTAGGACTTTCTATGCAACAATTTTGATGAGCAAACAACAGTTCACTGGAGAAGAAGAAATAGGAGACTCGAGCACATAAGGCTCAAATTCATGCTGCTGTCTCTGTAGCTGTGGATGCATCTGTTACTGCTATCGCAGGAGCAACCGCTGCGTCTTCGAGCTTTTGGAAGGATGAGCAATGGTTAAAACAGAAGTGGAGGTTGCCACGATTGGAGTTAAGAGAGAGCATTTGGCCTTCCGAAGAAAAGATTCATAGTCTAGGAGAAACCTTCAAGATTGCAGACAATGAGAAGAGCGGGTGAGTAACTTATAAGAAACTCAAAAAGCATTGTCGAAAGATTTGATACCAATCGTGACAACTTAGACATCATTGACATGCCACAATGCTTGGATCCCTAGCTGTTGTAGGTCTGATTTTTTAATTTATCCCATCAAAAGTTCTGATTTGTGTTTTACCCTCTCTCTAATGATCAAAAACATTTTAATACAATCTGCTTTGATCAATGGGTTCTACTTTCACCATCTTTCTCAGGTGTTTTGATGATTTAAGTTTTTTGTTAAAACTATTGTCTCTTCTTCTGCGTTCAGAAGCTAAGGCTATGACCTTATGTCATTTAGTTAAGTTTTTATGTTCTTTTCAGTGGGTCTATACAATTAAGGGAGATTGAATTTGGAGCTTGGGGTTTGAATGATGAGTGTCTGCATTGAACTTAGTTTTGAGGACTAATCAGACACTGTTACACTTATCTGCAAAGTCTTCATCAAGATATCAGTAGAAGATGAATCACAAAGGAGGACAAGTAATCTAAAGTTTAGAAGTTTAACGTATGGTTATAATATTTACTGTGGATAATATTTTTCTTCGTCCCTTTATACCTTTTGTAGTGTTATGAAGTTCAGTACAAATTACGAAATAACGAAAAATGTTAATAGGAATGATAGGTGCGGTAGACTTCATTAACCTAAACAAAAAAAAATCAGAAATGCACAAAACTGTCTGAAAAATGGACACTTTTCTCTCTACTCTTTCACTTGAGTTTTATTTTTATAAATCTTCTTATTCTCACTAAAAAAAGGTAGGAACTCTCCGACATATAAGCTAGAAGATACATGTGACCGCTTAGGCTAGAGTAGTATATGTTGTCCTTGACACTAAAACCATAAAAGCCCCAAAAGCTGGAGCTAAGGCTTCAAAAGAAACAATATAAATGTGGTTGAGGACTTCAGGTTGATTAACAAACACCGTGTTGTGTGATTTTTCAGCCTAACTGTTGCAGCACAAGCCCAGACCAAGACCTATGGACCTTAGCAAAAGATATATTGCCACTGCTCTCATATTGCTCCCTTTGCAATATAAAATAATTATTTACACGTATGTGTCTCATATGAAGAAAGCTTTTTAGTGTGTTTGGTCTACATGTCGTTTTGCATGTTTTTGTTTCCAATGGTTCTATGTAAAGTAAAAAATTAATACTTAGATTACAACTAAAGTATTCCCCGTCCGTAGGTTGGATCTACCCTAGTTTTATATAAAATTTTATTTAAACATAAACATTTTGATTAAAATATTAAACACATAAATTTTATAAATATTATAATATATATATATATATAATATATAATTTTTAAAAAGATAATATTTATTAAATGAAATTTTAATAAAATAATAATTCCACTTTGAAAATAAAGATAAAAACAACACAATGCAAAGATATATAAATAGATAATTGATCTTTAATTTAATAAATAAAAATAAAACTCTAGTATGTTATTATGCACATAAACCATTATGAAACATATATGACCAGACCTGGCTTGACACATACTTAATCACGGCTTTAAAACTCAACACACAACCAATTCAGTATCCATTAAGTTGTACTTTCGATTTTATTTTAGATTTCGTTCAAATTGCAAAACCTATTTTTGAATTTCATCAAACTAATTTTGATTTGGTAAAATTTGTGTATTCTACTCTAGATCTTTTGTATAAATGTTCAAAACATATCAAAATTATTGATGTTATAAAACAACATATTTTTTTATATTTATTTCATCTTAAACATTTTTTTTAATAACAACAACATCCTCCGACGTCAGTACATCGGCCAAATTTGTAATCATATTTATTGCAATATCTAACGCAACCAAAGAGAATGTCTTCCTTACACGGCCAAAATCCTCCAAAGCAATACTGTCCTATTCCAAATCCTATTTATCAATAAAAGAAATCATTAATACAATATTCATATGAGAAACATATCTACAACTAAAATAAAGTATTACCCGGAGAATTCGAAGTAGTTGAAGGAGCTTCAGAAGTTAATGTACGACAGTGAACAAAAGATATGATTAAAAAGATAGTTAAAACTAATGAGACTAAAGTTTTTGCGGTTATAGCCATTTTATGATGTTCTTAATAGTTTTGTTGAGTAGATCACTTAGACTGATTACATATATATATACTATTAGAAATGTTCAAAATAGTTGTTATGGTCAAAGACAAAGTAAGAATATAATTTTTACATTAATTTCTTATAAGATATAGTCAAAACGTGTTAGCAAAAAAAGAAGATTTAGTCAAAACAAAACAAGTAGAATAATTTCTTGCAAAATAGAGGGAGGAAGGGATAGGAGAGAGTAATATCTGTATGGTTGATTTTCGCACATGATTAAAATCTTCCACATGTAATCTCAATTTATCAGTCAATAGATGTTCTAGATAGAGATGCATTTATTTTAAAAACATTTTGAATAATAAATTTAACATTCATTTAAATAAAAAAAAAATTCTTACCTAATTACATTTGAACATTGGTAGGAATACATATTTTTTCCATATGTAGTTAAGTATGCAACTTTTTTTCTTCTTAATAACATTTGAACATTGGTAGAAAATACATCATGCGCATATATTAGAAAAAAAAACTCATTTAAGTGATTTTTTTATCTTTTATTTATTTAACTCGATTGAAAATAGAAAATAATCACATACCAAATTATATCAATTGCCAAACAATCTAAATAATATTATGCAAATAAAAATATTATTAGAAATTTATGCAAATGTGTTGTCAAATATATCCAGTAATGAAAAAAATAAATTGATACATCTGATTTATAAAGAAGCCTTAGAATATTTTACATCTTTGAACATTCAAAATTTTGAGTCATATTAAATTATTTTGAACACAATTATTCTTTTATTATCAAATCTAATCGAATACAAATTTATCTTACATCATTTTTAAATGACTAAGATTATTGCAAACAAATACATTTAAATTTTGTATATTTGAAACTTTTTACATCAGTTGAAGTTACAAATTAAAAAAAATGAACTCATAAACCTTTTATTTAAAACAACTTTTTATTGAGAGTGATAATTTAGTATTTTATCCCTTTATTCAATACTAAAAGTGCACAATATATCACAATAGTACAGAAGCAATCAAATCTACAAAAACTAACTTATATACAACAAGTTTGCAAGAAAAAAATTTAAGATAAGTCAAAAAGATGGTTTTCTCGGGCCTTCAACTATTTTTGAATCGTAACAAAAACTTTTGGCTAATTTTCTCTCCTACTACACAAATAAAGGGTTCAATATACATACGGTTCAGTTAGAATAGGTTATTTTAGATTTTGGTGAGGAGAAATTTAAGAACCGAGGAAAATCATATTCAGGTTTTTTTGTGTGTGAAAGTTGCAAGTTCAAATGTGTACAACACACTTACTATATATGCAGAAAGGATTAATAATGCATACAAGTATACAACAAACATAATACACATGATTTCTGTGCTTATAGGTGTGTGTATATATATTGATTACACAGCTTCAACTTCTTCTCCAAGAGACCAACCGTTTTTGTAATAGAAAGCGACAAGTCCGTTGATAAAAGAAAATAAAAATGTCAGTTCTCATTGTGAACTCTATTCTCAGGTCAAAGCTACCTATACTTTCAGTGTTTCTATCGATGCATCCTCTTTCTTATTTTCCTCATTCACATCTTTCGTGGCGGTGGTCTCTACGTCTTTCTGGAGAGCACGAACCATTGCAGAGTTCACCTGCTTTCTCAATTTGGCATTCTCAACAAAGATATCTGCTAATACCTTCCTCAGCTCATCCTCCATTATTCTTATCTCATTATCAATGCCTTGAGCAACAAGGTTTTCATCAAACCCGGCAAGCAGCTGAGCCTGAAAAATGGCCACAACCGTTAAATTTTGTGAAATGCACACCGCAAGTTTGTATTGGCAATGCTTCACCAGTTAGACTTATATATAAACACTAGCATTAGACTTATATGTATCACATAATGTGGTGTGATGTGATGTTTTTAACATTATTGGTGTTTCCTTCAATTAAGGTATAATCACCAAACCTAAATCTTAGAAAATGACATGAAAATAAACATGCATTTTACAGATGAATATATAGAAGTGGTAGTTTGTGATACTAAGTTCCTCAATATACACAAAATGAATGATCTTACGACTCCAGTTTCGGGGTTAACACAGGTTGAACCGAGTCTCTTCCCTATGCTTACTAACTGGCGTCGAGAATACACAATGGAGAAGATTCTTATTAAGCTCAAAAAGAAATGATGACTTCCCATAACCGCAAGTTAGCTCAACCCCCTCATGAAGGTAAGTTTCTGTGATAATCTTTTGATAGACCATCTTTCACAATACAATGTGTTTTGCTTATAATAAGCAGTGGCGGAGCTAGCTAATTCATTTAGGAGGGTCAAATTCTTAATTAACATATTTTACAAGGGTCAATACACCATTTTCTGCATATTTTTCAAAGTTTCTTCTTAAATACAAGTATAAAAAATTCAAATATATAAAATCCACATGGGTCAATTGACCCATATGCCAAACATATGCCAAAGGGCTGCCTCCGCCACTGATAATAAGTCTTAGGACCATCAGGCTCTTTCTAATCAATGTATTGTTTCCTCCAGGTACCAGGGAAGCTAGCTAGGGCAGATCCAAAGGGACCAGCTAAATGTTGTGTGATGTGAAGAGAGAGAGGTTGGGAGGGAGACAGTCAGCAATTTGTATTATTATTATAAGGGACATTAATGTATATAAACATCATTTGAAGCTTTGGCCTACTACTTAAATATCATACTCTTGTTTGAGATTATTATATATATGTCCACCAAAAACAGGTGATTCTTTTTTTTTTTTAAACAGGTGATTCTGATCTTAATAAAATTTTTATATCTCTACTCTCTTTTCTTAGTTCGTAAACTTGTGGATGAGTTTTGTTCAGTGAACTGGTAAATCAAGAACAAATCCTTTTTATAATATAAAACATAAGTCAATTGAAAATTTTCTGAATGATATGTGTCATTTACAATTTTAAAATAAAATTATTATTTTATTTTTTGTTTTAATAGTAAAATTATTTAAAAATCTTTGTCTTTCAGTTTCTTTTTTGCAATACCAACCCCACTTTCCTCGATATCGATCTCCACGATCTCAACCTCTTTTGCTTCTACATATTAGACTGCTAACTCGATCCATAAACAATCTTTGGATAGAAATGTTAACAAGAAGATTCTGATGCCTTAAGGTCTACCATTTATGGCGATCAAATGCCGACATTTCTTTTATTTAATGTTCAGCCAAATGTTTTCAACCGTAGTATTTGGTCAATGCCAAAGGAATACAAGGTAATCATTTCTTCCATTTATTTTTCCTTTACTACATGTTTTGAAGAATGTTTTCAATTTTTATCAGTTAGAGATATTTTATCTTTTTGTTATTTTAGGGAAAATGGCAGACAACTGTACTCAATATCTAACTCTAACGCGTTTCAAAAAAAAAAAAATCTAACTCTAACGACCATCATGACAAAAAAATAATGCTATAATCGCATACCATAGAAAAGTATGTTTATTTTCATATTTTCCTTATATTTAGATTTGATATTTTGATTTAAGGTCTACATTTTGTTAAAGTCTTTGCTAAACATCGAGTATTGTATATGATTCATCATTAGATTTGATATTTTGATTTACGGTCTACAGTTTTCTTAAAGTCTTTGCTAAACATCGAGTATTGTATATGATTCATCAAAATAGTATTTCTTTCAATTCGAATTTACGAAAGTGGAAGGAATCACATATTGTACAATTTACAAATGTACATGTTCTCCTGCAAGTTTTTTTCCTTGAACATTAAATAGGCAAGTTTTCTAATATATTTGTTCTTCTATATAGATTTAAAAATTAATTGAAATATTTTTGGTCTGTAGTTTGTTATATACTGTTTTTTCTTCGAAAATTAAAATAGATGTTTTTTAGTCTCATAAATTTAGTTATAACTGTACACTTTGAACATCCGTTTTTTTGGTATGACTACTTTCTTTGTTCAAATTGGTATATACTTTTTACAATCATTTTGCCCATGCAAAGCATGGGCCATAACACTAGTATATAATAAAACAACTGGATTAGGATTGATGAGCAAGAAGAATTCAAATTTGATATATAGTTACCGTGTATGTGAAGAAAGGGCCGATGGTAGAATTCTTTTAAAAAAAAATTGTAAGTCTCACACTTTCTCTCATCCTTGCTTCAGTGAGAGTCGCGTTTACGCATATCAATACATGTTGAGGACACATTTGTTCAAAGATACACACTAAAGTAAAAACATATCCTGATCAAATCTTTGTTATAAATAAAACTAAGAAGTTCTTCTTTCTTCTTTTTATAAAACCTAACAAGAAAGCTTGTGTTAGCTTGTTTCCTTACTAACCTGTCCGATTAACTCATTAGGCCATGGCTCCTTCCGCTGCCTCTTCAAAAATTAAAGGTTACTTCCATCCTATTTCGCCCATGTTGAGAGTTTTTGATTTTTAGTTAGTAAATTCAAAATAGAGGAGTGTATAGAAATATATATATTTTTGGCTATATGCTATATGTAGGAGGAAAATCTGGTAAGGAAGGATATAATGCGTTGGAGAAACATGTAGCCTTCTTCGACAGAAACGGAGACGGCGTCATATATCCGTGGGAAACCTACCAAGGTATATATAAGTTAATAAAACATATCAAGTAATCTTTTTCAAAAGAAAAAAAACATACCAAGTAACTAAATGTTTAAATATTTATAATCATCATTTTGATTGGGTTAATGTAAAAAAGGATTTAGAGCGATAGGGATAGGGCGTCTCCCGTCAGCTATTGCTGGCCTCTTCATCAACATGGGCCTTAGCAAGAAATCTCGCCCGGTATTCTCTTTCTTTTCTTTACTCTTTGGTTTTGATGAGAGGTGATCAAGCAGCTATATGGTAGGGTCATCGTAACTATTTAGGCAGCGGTTGAATTATATCGATATAATGCGTTAGATATTGTTCTGTACTCGAGTTTTGAGGTTTGATTATACAAACAATCTGTGTTAAACTATTTGGACATATCTTAGCATGAAGTCATTGATGTGAAGTTTAAATAGGGGAAGGGATTCTCGCCGTTGTTTCCAGTAGAAGTGAAGAATAGTCGCTTTCTCATGCATGGCAGTCACACCGACGCATACGACAAGGACGGAAGGTTTGGTTCATTTCCTTCTTTTATCAGCTTTTCTCAAAATCATAGATGCCAGATGAGTTTACACATGAGTTTACAATTAATCACTTGCTTGTGAGTTTTACAGATTTGCGGAATCGAAATTCGACGAGATTTTCTACAAGCATGCTCGCAAACATCGAGATGCTCTCACTTACAAGGAAGTTCTTGAAATGCTTAAGGCTAATAGAGACCATAAAGACTTTGGCGGATGGTTCGTTGTTTTTAATTATTTTTTACTGAAATATTATTATTATCTTTTTTTGCAAATAAAAATACTAATCGCACGCATCTACCAAAATATCAAACATCGAAAGTTGAGAGTTGAGACTGATCGTTAAGAGAGGATATCAAATATTCTATATACTGAAAGTTTAGAGGAAATGAAAATATTATATAAAAGTGTGGCAATCGTTTATTTCTGAGATAGATTTTGAATGTGAATCATTGTTTTGTTTCTATGTATATATATATATGTTAGGTCCAGACTAAACATGTTCAAGAGCTTTTGAAAAACTATATTTTAAATACACAGGATTGCATCATACGGAGAATGGAAACTATTATATGAATTATGCAAAGATAAAGATGGTTTATTGACGAGAGAGGCAGTAAAGGGCGCCTTCGATGGCAGCATTTTCAGAAAATTGGAGAAAGAACGATTATCTTCTTCTCATAAGAAGAAAGAAAAAAGACCACGTTAACTATTCCCAAAGCCCATGCATCATTTCATCTTCAGCATTACAAATGGATTTTCACTTATGTGACTAATGTGTGTTAATTTCTTATATGAAAATGGTTAGTTTTTTTTTATTGAATTTCAAATTTATTAATCATAAGTAGAAACCTTTACAAGCTATTTATATACTGTTTACCGTAAAGAATGAAAGAATAAGTGTCTCAAGTTTGGATGGACTTGAAACCATCTTCCAAGTAGACCCTGCAGCTTGTGGTCCCTTTATACTTAAGCGAAGAGATAGATTCTTGATAACTTTTCCAATGGCTTTGCTCATTGCCTCCACCACCGATGCACACACACCTCCATGTCTCGAGTTTCTCTCTTTCCACAGTATGTAGATAGAGGTCTGAAGAGCGAGCTTAAGAAGGATAGTGTTAAGCTTATTGCGGTTTGAGTTTAGTACGGAGGACACAGTGTCTTCCCAATCTGGAGTGATCACTGATCCAAGTGGCCCTTCAGCAATGTTCATCCAAACCGTAAAGGTATAGGGGCAGGAGAAATAGAGATGATCTCGGCTCTCATCTCTTTCACCGCAGAAAATGGCTAATTTTTATTATGTATACATGTGTAAACATGTGTAATATTCCGATTTAACATTTAATACCAATAGAAAATATATTTATGACATGCATATTCATATTTAGACAATCAGACTAGTCTCCATGAAGACAAGCTATTCTTTGGTCTCTAGTAGTGGAAGTAATTAAATAGAGACAAAACGTTATCACTGATAATACATATATACAATACACATAAAATTAGTTGTAACCACGGACCAAACTTACCAGAACAAGTTGTAGATGAGAATCAGTTTATGTGCTCCTTTCTATCGCTACAACTTTGCCTCCACCCATGGACACAACATATTACATATGAGTTTCTTTCTAAGAGGTGTTGGTCTTTGCGGTATTCTGAAGAGCAGCAGCATATATAGACGAATTGGGATCGGTTCTGAGGTGAGAGAGAAGGTGTTGTACATCAGGTCGGAGAGAATCTGCTGCTCTTCCGATTAAAGCCAATATGTCTGGTCTCGGCTTGCTGCTACTTTGAACTGCTCCTCCTTGTCCCTCGTAGTGAACAACATGGTGTCTGCAAAACCAAAAGAAACAAGCTCCCATTAAAGTCTTAACACAACTAAATCATTTAATTATTATTCGGAAATAGACAATGAATCCATTTTTTTAGGTATTTAAGAAGCTCACAGGAAATCGATAAGATCTGCAATCTGGGATGCTTCAACAGGGACCTGTGTCTGCGAGTTTTTTCCGAAAACATCTACCATTGTGCTCAAGAGAAGGGCTAGCGTCTGTTGAGAAACAGAGAAGAATACCAAAGTCAAAAATAGACAAGAAAGAAACACAAAGTCTAAGGTTTGTAAGACCGGTTCGGTATGTGTAGGAGCCATGAGAGTTACCTTGTTAAAGAGCGCATGGGTGTTAGCAAGCCTGGGAAGAAGTGGTCCCATAATACGGAATACGACTCTAAGCATTGCAACAGATGTCACAGGCCGGAGGTTCTTGATGATGAGATGCGTGCCATCAAGCCATTCTTGTGGGAGATTGCTGAAGAAAGCGTGAAGCAAGGCCACTATATTCCCTGTAAAGAAGACACAACCGATACAACATGTATAAAGAACAATTCACCCCCATGTAGGATACAGAAGCTATATATATATATATATAGTGAGTACCAATGGCGGTTGAGGTGTTGTCCTGAGCAGCCCATGTAGGATCCATCAGAGCATATCCAACAGCCGAGTCTAGCTCACCTTGTGATCTCTTCCCGTCAGTAAGCCACCACGTTTCCCTTACCACACGTGAAGCCTCCATGTAAAGCTGCGTGTGAAAATCTGGAGGGAGCTGAGCAAGCAGAAGCCCGCAAGCTTGAATCAACAGACACGACAGCTGTTGACATGTGTAACCGCTTCTAGAGACAAAGCTCGCTGTGTTCATACAAGTAGACCGGCTTGCGCTCATGGAGTCAGTGCTCCCTCCCGAGGGAGACGTAGGCAGTACCGAGCCTTGCCCCACTCCGTTTGCAGCGCCGTGGAAGCCGTTGCCGGATTGAATAAGCGTGGACTGTATGTTGACGATTATCTGGACAAGAGAGGAGACAATCTGAGAAGCTGAGACAGGAAGAGAGAGGATCTCGATCACAGCCGTTTCGAGAACCAGTTGAGTGTAAGTTCCAGGGTCTTGGATCTGATAGAAAGCTTTCTGTCCCTCAGAGGCGTTTGCTGGTCCGGGCTGAGATGCTCCTGGAGTTTTCCCATGAAGAGGTCTCGCTGAGGTGTTTAACATGTCCGCCATTGAGCCAGACCTTGAGCTACAGTTGCTGCTGCTAAGTGGAGGTATGACGTTGTTTACGAGATTCAACAAAAGAGTGGCGAAGTAATCAAGAGGAGGGCATGTAGGGGAACTTGGGTTGCTGATGTACTGAGGGAATGATTCAGAGAATGGAATCTTGCTGAGACCAAGGACTCTGAGAATCTTCACAACAAGTTGACCGGGAAGATGACCGTAGAAATAGGCGAGGATGTCGCGGACAAACGTGAATCTGAGAGGATGATAAGCCAGGAAATGAGAGTAGGCAGTCAGAATTTTATCAGCTGTATCCATGGCATTGTTCTCGATTAGCCTGTACACCACTAGAGGTATAACTGGAAGCAAACGCGCCGCAATATCATCAAAGAACGTTGGATACCTGTTAACATTACCAATCAAGTCATGTAATAGGAGTGAGCTTTTGTTAGAAAACAGTGAGAGTGAAATGGGATAAGACAACGTTACCTGTCTTTCCAAGAAAGATGGTTACCAAGAGCCTTCTGGAGTTCATTGCGTTTGAATACCTGTGTGAAAAGCCAGTGTTCAGGAGGCCCACGGTTTGCGCAGTACATGTTAATCCTCTGCATAAGCTCCGGTCTCTCAAGTAGAATTTTCTGTAAATAAAACAAAATCCTTAAATATTTTTATAAGATCTTACAAGTAAAAGCATGAACGAACATACAGCAATTATCAAGGCGTGGGGATCATCATCACGGTCAATGAGCGCCAGAATAAAAATGTCGAGTGGAAGCATTTCATGTGTCCAGAAGAAAAACGCAAGATTTGCATCATGCTTATCTAGAATCTCCTGAAAAAATATATATAATATAAGAAAAAATGGAATGAGAAAAAAAAGTGAGGTCGATCAATCTAGGAAACCTTTATATTGTGTCCTCGCTGAAGGTCTACATGAACTTTGTGAAGCAAAACATCTACCAAAGTGTATATGTTAGCAGTGACTTCTTCAGGTGAAACCTCTCTCAGCACCCTTGCCTGACAATAAGGGAAAATCATACAACTATTTCAATTAACAATCTGTAAGTTTGAAGAGACAGAAATAGGTACACAGAGGATTAGCCAGTAGTCTGATTATTTAGATCATAGGCCAAAACTGGCATTAACAAATTACTGATTTATTTTTTATATATTTTACATTTAAATTAATATTATTGCTTAGTTTAACAGATTTAGACTCTCATTAGATCAATTTAGATTAATTTTAACCGATTTAAAGCGGTTAAAACCAATATGAGTTGGGATTTTAAGAAAATAATTTGGCTATAACCAATTTGCTTAGAACATTAGAAGTGAGTAAGCAAAGAAAACAAACCAGATTAGCGCTGTTGACGTTATCAGGGTGGCCTTGCATCAGCATACAAGCACCAGCGCATAGATACTGACGGTGCTGAGGAAAACTGTGACTGAGGTACGTCATAACGTAAGCAGGTTCAGCAGACGGTGAAAGAAGCTGAGTGCACTGGTTTATCACAGTTGTCTCAGCCTGTTGCCAAGCCTGGATTGATAGCCCCCTCTTGTCTACCCGTCCCATCAAAGCCTCACGGAGAAGAGACGGGAAATGCCGCAGCGTCTTCTCTGACCATGTATGCTGACTCGTCGCGAGTATCTGTTCCAACATGGTTTGCAGATAAACCAAGTGATCAGCATCTGCGATTCCACGTGTTTTGATTGTGATGGCAAGAGTCATGATTGTTATGCGGTTCAATGTCTCGGTGAATTCCGTTGGCCCCTGGTGACAATGACATAACAACAGTTATTTAACACTTCAATCATCATGGCACAAGGAACAGTTACTACTAACACTTACTTTTCCTTCCCGTTTAACAGAGAAGAAGTCTCTGAGTGATAAAATGAGATTCATGCACAAGTTTTCGGCTAGTCTGAATATACGGTGGTCGCCACGTTTTGCTTTCAGTGCAGAGATTATTTTAGTAACATCATACATTAAGGTTTTGCTTTTTCCTTGGTATCTGCAAAAAGGTGCACCAATAAGCATCAGTAACTTTGTTTTGTCTAACTACGAGGATGATCATTTCTACCTGTATAGAGGAAGCAAACGATAGTTCAGAATCTCAAGAACAAGTAAAGTCACCCCTGGCTTGCTTAGCAGAGAAGCACTTCTCTGGGCCAATTGCTACAGAAAAGTTAACCAAACTCATGAATCGCTTATGATCAAATCAGAAGGCAGAAGAAGGAACCAAATAGCTTACACTGAAATGTGAACGGAACATAGAGTGAGGAGAAATGAGGAGCAACCTTGTGTATGTCTCAACCATTGCAATGCTAGGAACAACCTGCAAGAAGATCATTACATCAGTTAACATATATAACATCCTTGTCAGACAAAGTGGTAAACAAACCTGGCTAACAAACAAAGCTTCTTCCATCTGAAGGGCTAATTTCAAGCACAAGTTCATTGAAAAGCCAGATAACAGTGACATTGGTAATGGGGTCACTTCCTGCATCATCATTACTCTTTCGTTTGGTTGCAACCCTGGTAACTCAGCCATGCCGGAAGAAGACAGCCAGTTTATAACTGTTTCACACGCCGGTTGTGCCATGGTGTAGGAAACAACCCAAAACATGCCAATGGACCTATCATCCAAATTCATATAATCCATCATCCGCTCTCCTACAAACAAGAAACAGAAAATGAGAGGGGAGTTTTCTCTAAGCGTTAAGGAGTTGCCTAGGATCTTCTTACCTTTGCTTCTCCACCACTCATCAATCTGTTTTCCCTTCAAGAGCTGGTCATTGTTTAGGTAAGCCCTAGTTGTTGCGCTTAGTGACCAAATCCGTAGGTTCTGACAACTGCTTACGAAGTCAAGCAACACGCTTTGAGGGTTATTAGGATCGGTTCTATCTTCCCTATGAAATGATAAGATCTTCCTGGTAGTCTCCACCTGAGAGATAGAGCGGAAGTTATAATGTCAGAGCTCAAAGAAAAGGAAGTGAATTTTGCAGCTGTAAAAGGACCTTTTTAAGATCGGAGTTCAAAGCAGTCATCACAAGCTCCACGCGTATTATTTGTGCAAGCAACCACGTCACATGATTCGTTCGAAGAATATGGTTATCATCACCGTTAAGGCGTAACACCAACTTGTCAATAAAATCAACAAAATCAGTACATCCACTTTTGATTAGGAAGAAGAATATATCTGAGAAAACAAGCCACTCTTGCCAGCAATTTGCATCTGCATAGAGGGGGAAAAAGCAAAACAGAGACCAAGTTAATAACAAGAAAGATCAAAGACAAATGATAAGGAAAAACAAAACATTGCCTGAGTTGGTCAGCTTAAGAAGCTCAACAATCCTGTCAATGATTGCCTCACAAATCATGTCAGAAGTGAAAACAGCACCAGGGATAGGCCCTGCTTGTGAAGAAGGTCTATAACAGGGAGCCACAACAAGAACACGCTTCCACCAGTCCGGCGAAGGCGTAGTTCGAATAGCATGCCTAATGCAACGCACTGCTCT
Source organism: Raphanus sativus (assembly GCF_000801105.2). NCBI lineage: Eukaryota > Viridiplantae > Streptophyta > Magnoliopsida > Brassicales > Brassicaceae > Raphanus > Raphanus sativus. The sequence continues at coordinate 35,179,805 of NC_079516.1, read as the reverse complement.
CTCCCAGTCCAGGCTTCCTTGTGGAATAGACATTGCCAGATCCTACCAAACCAAAAAAAAAAGGATTCAAATTCAAATAAAGACCTTATTATACAAGTATAAGCAATGAAAGTAATCACCTCTCCACATAAAGGTTCCCCAAGTACACTTGGATAAGTAATAGGCGAGTAGCGAAGGTGAGCCACAGCTTCAACCGAAACATTGGCAGGTGTCTGAGACGAGATCCGATGGGTACCAAACGTTGGACAGTGGAGATGTTGGTCCAACATGAGCATGTGCATAGCCATAGCATCTCGCCTCCGGTGTATCTCCATGACAAGAGTGAACAACCCTTCATCATCAGGTATGTTCTCTATAAACTGCAAACCACTGCGCAGTAACTCATAAAACGGGATCCGAGATTTACCCTCTTCCACCAACAGCCAAATCACTTCCAAACAGCTCCTTAACCATTCAGCCAAACTCTTCTCAGCTCCCATCTCTCTCATGTCCCAGTTCACAAGCCAGTTCATCAAGTACTGAAAGATGTCGGCATGAGTGATGGGTTTGAGATTAAACTCAATGCCGATCAAGATAATCTTGCAACTGATCTGACGCAGACTGTTTACAGCTGCAGCTCTTACGCGTTGACTACTTCTCACAGCAGTATCTTTCGCCAAAGGAGTTACAGGAGCTTGTTCATTACCGGAAGGTCCTGGAGAACCAATACCCACAGGAACTAAAGACTGTGAAGAAGTAGTAGCAGAAGAAGCAGCCGTTGCTGCTTGGTTTAGTGAGGCCTCAGCAGCGGAGACCGAGGAGAGAAGGGATGGTAAGAAGGTATCCCAGTTAACGTAACCAATTCTGAACAATGCACGCAAGGCAAAGAGAAGAAACTCAGCTCTAGGTGCATGGTTGCTACACTGTAACACCATAGTTACCAAAACCGACTCTGTGATTGCTCTTAACTGATCAGGGTCCTGATTGATAATAAGAGCTGGGATATAAGCAGTTATGTAACAGAAAAAATTAACAAAGATGAAAGCTTTTTTTTTTTTTCTACATTGAATTGGGTTTGAAGCTGCTGGAAGTCCACAATGAAGTGCTCGTTTCCAGGTGGTAAGTCTCTACTTGGAGCATGAACACGCTTCTGAGACTTGTTCCTATGACAAAAAAAAAAAAAGAATGGATTTTTATTACCTAAAATCAATGTAAATGAAGGAGGTAAGGATGGTGGAAACCTACGGAGGATCTCGAACAGGCTCATCAGGCTTTTGCCGGCTTCCTCTCTGTCAAAAAGGTGAAACAATTTTCAGCGAGAAAATAAAAAAACTCAAAGTGGGAGGAGATTGATATATATACCCCTAAGTAGAGATTGAAGAGGTCGATGATCTTGGCACGCGCGGGATGAAACTGGTACGATCTAGATGATGAAGGAGCAGTGATTGTGCGCTGCTGCTGCGATTGATCCATTTGAATGAGATCTTTCTTTTTGTGTTTACTTTGATTCTTGTATACGAGGTTTTGGGTTTAAAAGCTAAACTCTTTTCTTCTTTTTTTCTTCAAGGAGGCAAGAACAACACAAGCTTGTTTTTGTTTCCAATCTGACTCTATTTATGTCCTAAACAGACAGACTTACGTCAGCAATTTTTTTTTTCATTTTGGCGAAAACGATACATTATAGTTCACAATGAGTCGCAAAACCTATTCTTGATTTGAATTAAAGAGTTTGTCTTTGGGAGATTAACAATTTAACACATTGAACTCGAGATAAATAGTGTGAATACAGGACTGAGGAATCGAAAGGGAAGGAGTAATTCAAGATGGTCTTTAAAAATTAAAAAAAAAAAGATTGGATGAACTTTTTCTCATTGGTGATCTAGGGGTTCCACAGCAGTCTTGAATAGAAGAACATAAACCTTGTCGATCTGGAAATATATGAACCCTCCGATGGAATGAGTGACGTACGAACCAAAGCTGGTCCCAACGATGCAGTGCCACGCAGGACCATATGCAGAATCAAAGTCCTGAAACAACATAAGACACAGATGGAGATTTTTGTTTCATGAGTAGAGAGCAAAAAGTAAAGTTTATACACCTGATTGCAAGTTTAAATTCGATTTGTCACAAAGGGACAGAAGCTCAAGTTAGGAGAAAACAAAGAGATAAGCAATATATCAACATATCAAGAGAACACTGAGACAAACAGAAAGCCACTCTACTGGTGCTGCTGCTAACAGATAAGTGAAAAGTTATTTTTTTTTGTGCTCAACCACTTTGTGAAACAATGCCTCTCTACTTTCATTCACATTTCAGACCCAAAACAAATCTTTGCACTTGTGAGAAGCAATGCCTCTATCACTAGCCACCTATGAGGAATTGGGCGACTTCACAAATTCTTAGCACCAAAGAGTGCTTCCTTTTCATCAATAAGATAAAACCAAAACCTAACCATCAAGGCCCTCTAAGTAAGAACACTATCCCTAGATTTTTAAGTAGGAACGAACACAAACCCTGAGTCATGTACAATTCTATGGAAACGCTGCATAAATTAACAATTCTATATATGTGGAGGACTAGTACAAAATTTTAACAGAAAGGACTTATCAGAAAACAACCGACTTCTTTGTAGAAAGGAATTTTCTGTTTGGAGAAGATTCATTTCCAAAATCAAAATGCTTCAGATGTATCATCAGGTAGCACCGTAGCATCTAACTCTAATAGCACAGAAAAAAAAGAAGCTTCTAGATAAAATCCAGGATAGCAAATGGTGCATGCTAGGCCTCATAAGTGATGGCCTTATCTCAGCTCAAAAAGCCAAGTAACAAGAAACATCCACTTTCAAGACATAACACCAAGAGATTCATACTATTATCATCCCAATACAGAAACGACCCAAGTTGAGTAGACTATTAACAGAAGCTACGTCAATTAGACTCTACTAACTCAGCTCAAAAACCATATAAGAGAAAATCAAATCTCCAGATTTGTCACACAAGCACACAAAAAGAGTGCTACTTGAAACATGGACCTAAGACCCACTACTTGATCTGTTTCAAAACTTTCAAAACTCACTCCACAGAGCTAGACTCCTTCAATAATGCGATAAAGACATGATTTTTAAGCGAGAGACAGAGAAAAAGATGCAACCTTTTTTAGGGCAAGAGCGAGTCTTTTGTTGTCGGCTTTACCAGGCGTGGCATTCAATATCTCACGGGACAAACTGAAAGCCCTGTTCTGAACAGGGAGAGGCATATCTGAAGCTCGAACACGGACATTGAACTCTTCTTTGAGGTCGTGCTGCTCTTTAGCCTTCTTCTTTTGTTGTATCAAACTGTTCAAGAACTTGCTTCTTCTCTCTAGTTCCATCTCAACTCCTTCCATCTTTCTATCGCTCTCGCATCACTCAGCTATGGGATCTCCTTTTTTAGTTCTTTTTTCCTCCTTCGAATCGGAGAAAAAACAAGGTAGACTCTCACTTTAGGGCTGGTTTTAGTTCGGAGCGAGCACCATCTGTTTGCGGAAATGTCTCCGAGTAGAGTCGTGTGATGAATGACAGACAAAATAGCGTTCTTGTTTTAGCGGAAAGCAGCTGACTTGTCCAAAGATAAATTCCTAATTATTAGTATAACACACCTTTAATTAATGTTTTTATTATATAATAATTACTTGGGAATTTTACTGCAAAAAAATGATAATTTATCTTACACAGTGAAATTTTTGGTACTTTTTGACAATGGTTAGTTACTCTTGCACTTTGTGAAAATTCATATCAATTTAATGGTAAGCCAAAAATATAAAGAAAAGTACAATATATGATATTACATACTTGAGCACTTAGAAAAAATATATTTATGATGAAATTGTTGTGGAAAGAGTAATTTTAAAAATGATAAAGAGTAATTTTAAAAATGATCTAAAAGTATTAGTAGATATGAGAATCCACTAAAAGCACACAATATTCAAAAAAATGTTTTATCATTATGATCAAACAATCCGTTAGCTAGAACATTTGGTATCTAAAAAATTGTCGGTTTTCGTTTCTATGCATCTTGTGAACGAGTTTGCATTTTCATTTCACAAACAAAAGCGATATACACTATTGTGGTTCCGGCCCATTATTATATTCCCAAACCCATCAAAATATTTCAGAGGGTATTAACGTCAAACCGTAATTTGGCTTTTACGGCACAAAAGGGAGAGCTGCGTTTGCCTGTTTGTGGTACTTTCTCTATATAAATATACACTCGAGGTCACAACTTCCAAATCCAAACAACACATAACTAGAAGAGACACTTGCATGTCACAAAAGTCCAACACACATAGAACAGAATAAATCATGGAGAAACCTCTTCTTCATCCATCACTTATCTTCTTCTTAGCAACTCTCCTCCCATTAGTATTGACCGTCCACTCCCAACCCTCTCCATTACCATCAGACGATTCAGATTTCATCCGTACGAGCTGCAACGCAACCTTGTACCCTGACCTCTGTGTCTCCTCTCTTTCAAACTTCTCAAGCTCCGTTAACAACGACTCAGCTCTCTTGGCTCGAGCCGCAATCTCCGTCACTCTCACCAAGGCTCTCGAGCTAGGCTCATACCTCTCCAACGTTACCGCTCTCCTCAAGAGCCAGGAGGACAATGGGGGCCACCCAACCGCAGCCGCTGTCTTCCATGACTGCTTTGAGAATCTTAAAGATGCCGTCGGTGAAATGAAAGGCTCGATGAAACAGATGAGGGACTTGGTCTCCACTGGCTCGCTTGAGTCGTTCAGGTTCCAGATGAGCAACGTGCAGACTTGGCTTAGTGCGGCTTTAACCGATGAGGAGACTTGTACGGATGGGTTTAAAGACGTTCAAGATGAGCCGAGAAAAGATGAGGTATGCGCTCGGGTGGATGACGTCAAGAAGTTGACTAGTAATGCGTTAGCTCTAGTTAACCGATGCGTCGATAAGGCGATACATTGATCTCTATTCATCAAATATTCTTCTTTCTTTTGATCAATTGAGAAAATAAATTATTGCTTTTGTGTTTTGTTTGTCACGCGTGCATGATATATATGTATAACAAGATAAGTCTGTTTGTTATTGGCTGAAATGAAATTGGAGGGATATATTACGTACAAGTTGTTAACGCTTTTCGTTTGTGGAAATTACTGAAATAAACCAGGTTGTGGAAAGATTTAGTGGTCTATTTTCCTTTTCTTTTTCTTTTTGTCTTTTACAACGTATAAATCGTTAAAAAACCTAATAGCTACAAAATTGTATGAGTTGAAAAATGCTTTTAGTTTTTTTTATTGAGAATAGACAAAAATAAGTTGACTTTATTTGAAATTGAAATTAAATGGTAGATTAAATAAGTTTTATGTCCTTGTGTTGAGTGGTGAAAAATACAGAAAATGAAAGAATTAGAAGAATCTGGCAAAAAGAATTTTAGAAAATGCTAGAAAACAAAAATTAAAACGTCTTAAAAACACAACTGATTGATTTTTAAACGCAAACCAGAAGTGCCATTAGTTACAACCTAAATAAGACACTTATTTGTAGGAATGAATAAGTCACGTTATTAATATATAATGGCTGATGATGTTATGTATATTAAAAATCAAAAGTATATCATGGCTAATGTATGCATGCGCTGTAATTCCACAAATACATTGGCCGTGATATGTTAATGCCCAACAATCTCTAGAGCTAAGTTAATTCAACATGCATTGCAATGTATAAGCGCATACAATTAACCTTTTGTCCCCATTTTCTAATATATTATGTATATCAGTATACATACATCTACTTATCTGCATATGTGTATGAAGATATATATTATGTATCAGTTCGTGAAGTAATACATGAAGTAGTACATGTGTGTGTCATGAAGATGGGCTGAGTTGGAGTTCGTGTCTTATGATGTTCGTGGGTTTGTTAAGCTTAGAGAAGAAGTAATATATTACTGGAAAAAGAAAAGGCAAAAAGTTATTTTTTAAAGAAAAAAAAGAAAGTTGCTTAAGTTGCTTTTGGAAAAACTTGTGGAGCAAGTTTTGGTTATCTACATAAGAAGGACGTGCCTCCATGGAGAAATGTGTCTCTACTAAAAAGAAGAAAAGTCGAGAGATCGTTTTGGTGTTGCTTGTGTGATCAAGTCTTTGGTGTCATCCAGAATAGTCCTAAGAAGACATGATCCCAAGCAGATACTTGACATGTTCCTCCTCTTCGTAGTGGTTCCGTTACATGCCTCATTTCATAGGGAACCTCAAAGTCATCGATTCTCCCGAGAGTTCACAATTACTGCGCGCATGATATTGGAGAATCTCATTGCTATTACTCAAACAAGCATGAAACGTATGCTTGCATATTCGTCCATATCTTTTTATTGGGAAACTCCGTCCTCGTGCCCGAGGTTTTAATTGGGCGGAACCAATCTACTAATTCTTTGATTTCAGTTAGTAAGAGGGATCTTGACTTTATCTGGTATTAACCGCGAGCTACGAGCAAATAAAACACCTTTCAACAGTATATTTGTCCCTATATTTTCTTTGTATTGGGAATCATAACTGGTGTAATGGTCTTTATGGATTGATCACGAGTTGAAATATGGTTAGGGCTCTTATGTGCCTTGACCCTTTTGGGCCGGTTGTGGGCGAGGAGGGATTCGAACCCCCGACACCGTGGTTCGTAGTCTTCCCTAATGAATATGCTCTTTTTAAAAATTAGAGTTGATGTCGAAGAAAAACTCGTAAGAAAAGATATCCATATAGATATCAATATATTACTTGTGACTTTCTTTGTTACAAAACACTAATTTGAATTCAGAATTATCAAAGAATTGATAAAATAACTAAGACGAGTCTTGCCAATCAAAAAATATTTGAAATTTTTAGGATTTGCCGAAAAAAGTAATTTTTTTAATTATATATATGTTTGTTATCTGATATGAAAAAAAATAAAAGAAGGATGTGGAAAACAAGATAGGAATTGTTTACAATGACACCATTAGGACCCCTTAAAGGTTCTAACCAGGGAGCACGCAGATCCCAAAGCAATTTACGCCAAGGACTGTCGTTAACAAAATATATTATTTCTTGCTATGGAGCCCGTAAAAGAGTTGTAGATACTGCGGTGAAATAACTTCGATGAGAAGAAAAAAGAGGGCGTTAAAAGACCCTACTGGTCTAACCCTAGACACTCTAAGATCCTTTTTCAAACCTGCTCCCATTTCGAGGCGGAAAGGAAAATTCAGAATGTAAGAGTAGGTAACCCGTTCCCTGTGTCTTTGTTTCTATTGCATTCCTCTGCGTAAGGTGTTGACGTAGTTGGTGAAGTACTTCCTAGAAGTGGAAGATTGAAGTCTGAACTCAGAGGGAGTTTAGCTCGGGGTTTGGAGGATCCTGATAAACAGAAGTCTAGAATCTAGGGTGAGTTTTAGCTTAAGATTAGGCTAATCCTAAAGGATTCTTATAATAGAAAAGATCGGTGTAAGACTTTCTTATTTTAGTGAATTCGAAAAGAGAAACTTGTGTCTTTTACTTTCTGCATTTTAATTTTCTGTTCTCGCTACATTAATACACTAGTGTATGCCACTACCGTCCATGTTTATATCTAATGCTATTTAGTTCCACTTAAGTGCGGGAATAGAAATGATAAAATATAGTGTTTGGTGCACCAGACGTAGATTCGTAAAACGTGATTATTCCTAATATTGATACACCAACCGTGTGTTACAAAAAAAAAAAAAGATACAACAACCGTAAGTGCTTATATCTTTGATCAATAATTCGATAGTGCATATGATTATGAGAAGATTTTCGTCAACACAATATCAATCAAGATCTTCGTCAACACAGCATCAAAGTTTATGAGATTCAAACTCAAAACCAATAGATAATGGTAAACCGTAGCACATGCGGGCTACGGTTACCAGTCTAGTTAGTAGTGACTAAAACAAGGAATCTTATAGATCAGTCTTTTGTAATCGTTTAGATGTCTGCGTTTAAATAGATGCGTTTTGTATTGTACATAATAATTTTGAGAGTAAGATTAATCCATATCTCCAAGAGTAGAAATGACCATGCAGATTCACTTGCAAAAATAAGTACAACCAAAAATGTATTTTTATCGTATAAACAAGTCATGATCGGATAGACTTGTTCCTCGAAATAATCTCTTTTCCGATCAAAACTTAGTTTAATCATATAGGCAGATTCTAAAAAAAGATGACTATGCATCCAACACAGTTATTTTAAAATAAGAAAAGTGTAAAAAGAATTGAGTCATAAGATTTTGATTAGTTAGTTTTTTTTTTTGAAGATAATTGATTAGTTAGTTTTGTACATTCATTTTCTTCAAATCAAACATTGCAGTTAGCTAAGTTCTTGATTAATTAGTTTTTTTTCAGCAGTGTAATATAAATACAAACCAAAAATCTATGGTCCAGTATTTAAAAGGAAAATCCCTATATAGAAACCAATTTATTCATAAATTTATAATTGAGTTGGAAGTATATGTTCATGAAATAAGAACCCGTGAACCCTTTGAAGTTGACCACAATCCCATGTCTTTGTCGTCATAGGACACGAAGGATCATGGTAGAAACTCTGTCACACTTGCCGAGCCTCACGCTTTTTCCAGTTTATAAGATAATGAATATATATCGCTAATACATTATTGTACAACCAAAGAAGTTAACGTCCCGCGCCAGACTCAAGTAAAAAGTCTTGTTTCTCTCTCTCCCCAAAAAAACCTCTCGCATCTCTCTAAAACACACGACGGAACCCTAACTCCGGCCCGGTTAATCCGGTGCCGGAGGCATCTCTCCTTCCTTTTCTCTCTTTTTTTCTTTGCTTTCTCTCCTCTTCCTTGATCTTGGCTGATATGCTCGTGTGCTCTGGGTCGGAGTTCCTCTCAAAGTTTTTGATTGAAACTGACAGTGGTAAGATCTGGCGCTTGGAGTCGCGGCGAGGTCAACGAGATGGCGGGAGGAAGAAAGTCGGCTTTTAGGGTTATTGGAAGAAACAGATCTGGTTTTCCCCTTTTTCAGATCTCGTTGATTCCGGTCCGGTGACGGCGCGTGGCTCGGGAGACGCCCTCTGCTCCTTGATTCTACGTCTCCAGAAGACGGTGAGGCGAGCGGAGGAAGACTCGACGGCGGATGGACAGGGTATCGTTCTCTGATTTTGGAGAACACATGAACAATGACTCCCGCCGATAAAAATGGTCAACAGGAAGATATTATAGCGGTGGTTCATGGTGGTGACACATTACCCTAGTGCTGAAAGTTTTATCTTTTGGTGTGTGTCTCACTTCTCTGAAAGTCCGAAGAGCTATACCGACCGGCGTTCTACGGAGCCGAAACCCGATTTTCATTCGGATCTTGTGTCCGTTTTAGGCTGAGGGTCGCAACGTTCGAAGACCAAGAGAATGAGGAGGTCCCGATTATGCACTTTGGTGAAGAGGCTATTGGGTCATGAGCTTTAATGTCGATCATTAGGATCCTTAGCAGTTCCAATCTTATTTCGGTGAAGTCTGTAATTCTGTTGTGTTAGTAGACGTTTGATGTACCATGAGGTCAATTTAGGTGTGGTAGAAGAGATGAATCAGTCCGAGTCGTGTATTGATTTCATTCTCATGGTGGTCCAATATGCATTGAGTTAAGGTTAGGTAATGTTAGTTCCAATCAAGTGAGCTAGGATGATACTAGACCAACTCAATGCATTTGTGGTGAAAGTCTATTGTGGTCAAGTATGTTCTTGTATCATGATTTGGTTAATGATTTGGTTAATGAAAGTAGTTGTTGAGTTAAAAAAAAAAGAAGTTAACGTCCCTAACTGAGCAAATTCTGCAAGTCACTAAAAAGCATTTTTGTTCGGTAGAATATGCCATCAAATTCTTTTAATATATATTTTAAATGAGAAATTACTTTATTGATTTCTACTGACGTGTCATTCATACATGTAGTCTGAAAAAAATCTTTATAATTTCATTAGTCGATGATTTTTAATTTTATTTATTTTAATCAAATCTAAAAAATCATATAATCAATTAATATTAGTTGCCAAACTATTTACATAATTTTATGCATAATCATTTATAGTATTAAATGGTATCAAATATGAAAATTCTATATAATACTTCATCACTCTATTTTTCATTAATAGTTTAATTATAAATTATATGAAGTATGTTGTTAACAATTTGTTAGTAAAATTAATATACTAGCTTTATTTTTCTATTATAAACAAACGTTATTTTTCTATATAAGTCATAAATACATATATAAAACATATAATTTTAATAAAAATATTATAATAACTATTGATGCATCATATAACGAGTTTATTAATTATTTAAAATAGTTTAAGATCATCAGTGATGATTAATATTTTTTTTAAACCTTAAAGTCATTTATATTGATTCATTAATAATGATTTATACCATATATATAATAGTATATAATTATATAAATATTTGGTAAAATTTATAAGGTTTTAAATCATCAATAATGATTATTATATCCTTAATAAGAGCTTACAAATAAATATATAAAGATCTATTCAAAATGTTACAAATATTTATAAAGAAAAATTTATCGTTATTTATGGGAGTTTAGAAAATGTTTATGATGGTTAATAGGTTTTAAATAATCACAGAAATTTTAAAATCTTTATAAAATTATTTATAGGAGTTTACAAAATATTTATAAAATCTTTATAAAATTATTTAAAGTTAAGATTTTAAATTATTTATCATTGATAACAAATTATTTTTCTTGAGTTATAAAACCATTTATTAGGATTTATGAAACTATTTATAAAGATTTATGAAACTATTTATAAAGATTCTAAAACTTCTGAGAAATAATTCATAAAATTTAAAATTTGTAAATATTTTATGTATTATTTATAATTGTATAGTTTCCTTTATAAGAGGTTTTAAATGTTATCAAATCAGAATCAATTGCAAAATATTATTTCTTACCAGTTCATCATTTTCAAAAAAAAAATTCAAAATATTTTTTTTTTATTTTATCTAAACAGTAACCAGAAAAATTATATCAATCATAAAAAATCCAAAGAATATTATGAATAAAAGTATATTCCTAAATTTATGAATTTTTTTATATTCTTAACTTTTTATTAAATCAACAGAATTTACATATATATATATATATATTGTTTTGTTTCTTCTTAATAAATTTTATGTGTTTATACTTTAGTTGCAAGTGTGAGTCTATTTGTCATACTAGTTGATGTTTTGATCTACAAACAAATTAAATTATACATACATACATATATATGTTCTAACAATAATGTTATAAAACAATTTTAATAAAATATTGATTTGTAAAAGATGTAAATTTTTTTAAACTAAATACTACATAAATCCTATTTAAAATTCTAAAAAGTATTACTCCCTCAGTACCATTTTAACTGATGTTTAAGGTTTTTACACAAAGATTAAGAAAATACAAATTTCTATGCAATTTATCTTGGTTACATAAAAATTGCATTAAATAAAATCAGTCTAACCAATAAGAAAAACATGTAATATTTTGTAATTGGTTGCAAATTTCAATTGACATTAAATTTTATCTAGAAATGTGAGAACCTCACTTATTATGAAACAAAATAAAAATGCTTAAACATCACTTAAAATGGTACAGAGGGAGTAATAAATAAAAAATGTTTAAAATTAGCTATCTAAAATTCACTTCAGTTTTAAAATATTAAAATATATTATCACAAGTCGAAGACACAAAATATTATTATACCAAAATTTATAACCGCAAATTTGCGGGCAACCACCTAGTTACTATTATAGTAGCTAATACAATTTCAAAGATTTTGATCAGTGATAACCACAAAACGAAATACAAGTTAGTTATAAGAATTTCCTTTACAACTCTGTGCTATATAATGTGTTAGTAATGAGTTGGTTCAAAGGTTCTGCAAGAAAATAGATTTCTTTACCTAGATTATACATGGTTGTAAAAAGGCAAGTGTCATTGTCGTAGTATTTATCAAGGAGGGGAAAGAAAAGAGGAGAAAAGGAAGAAAACCAACAGAAGCAAATAAGCAACAGAACTGAAAGAAATGATTCACGAGATGCACTGAAACAACAACCCTTTGGTTTCTTGTCGCAATCCCAAGGGTCCATCTCTGTTTGATCTACCTGTAATGTATTGATATTATTTGACACGTATTTATCTTCTGAACATCTTTTCTCCTTTCTAAGTTGAGGAACTTATACAAATATTATATGCAATGTTGCAATCGCCAGTAATATATAATATGTGTAAGATGATGATATTAAGACACATTTGAATTTTGTGAAATTCTCTTTCAAATACGTAAATCACATATCTTCTTTTTTTGTCAACACGTAAATCACAACTCGAATTTGAGTTTTTTTGTTTGTTTCCAGCACTAGAAAAGATGGACACTGTGTTGCACGGGTACAAAGATAATATCATTGTTGATTATATAATCGATTTCCGTTTGGAATGACCCCTGGATTCCTGCTCCTCGCCCGAGATCAGCACAACAAAAAAATCTTGTTCAATTTTTAAATCCATCTTTAACGGTGGCGGATCTCATCAATTCAATTGACAGGTCTTGGAATGAAAACCTGCTCAACGCATACATACACCCGGACGATGTTAAAATCATCAGAGGTATGGCACTTAGCCGAAATCAACGGCCTGACACATATGGATGGGCGTTTACAGAATCTGGAAAATATTCGGTGAAATCAGGATTTCGAACGGAAACTATATACCCAGATAGGGAGCCAAGGATAACACCTTTCGGACCAAATATAAAACCTTTACTGGCTTTCTCCTGGAAACTAAATTGCTCGCCAAAATTGCGGCATTTCATTTGGCAAGTACTATCCGGAACATTACCAGTGTTCAAAAATTTAAAGTCACGTGGTATTGAATGTGATCTTAGATGCAACATTTGTGGAGCTGAGGAAGAAACAGTGCATCATGTACTTTTTGAGTGCCCACCAGCCTTACAAACATGGGCCTTATCAAGGATCCCGTCTCCCCCGGGAGTTTTTCCCTCAACATCAGTTTTTACAAGTCTGGATTACTTATTTTGGAGGCTACCGATAGAAGTAGATTCAAACTATTTTCCTTGGATTATGTGGTATATTTGGAAGAACAGAAATAACAAGATCTATACAAATAGGAATGGGAATCCCCAGGAGATACTGCGGATAGCGGATCTTGAGGAAACCCTATGGACAGAGGCACAATTATTGGTACCGCCTCCTACTGGAAATGTTCAGCCTCCCACCGATTGGCAAACTTTGGGATCAACCAGGGTATGTTTTGTCGATGGATCTTGGAAGGAACAAGATGTGTTTACTGGACAGGGATGGTACTGCCGACAGATAAACTCAGAAGACAAGATGATGGGGGCAATGAATCTCCGACGTAGCCTATCTCCTTTACATGCAGAATGTGAAGCGCTGATTTGGGCAATGGAGTGCATGAAGACTCTGCAGTTCTCAGATGTGGTTTTTGCTACGGATTGTTCTCAATTGGTGACGATGGTATCCTCACCCGAAGAATGGCCAGCATTTACTACGCACATGGAGGAATTTCGCCGAAGTAAGACTTTCTTCCCTAATTTCAAGATCAGACATATTCCAAGGGCGCAAAATACAATGGCGGACAAGCTTGCTCATGGGGCAAGGAGTTCACCTTCAGCTATGTTATATGTCGATTCGATACCTCCGGTTTGGCTTTCCGAATCGGTGGAATCACGTTAGAGTAATTCATTGTTGTCAAAAAAAAAAAAAAATATAACGATGAAAACAGTTAAGACATGAAAAAATATATTGTATAAAAGCATTCTACATGATGTAAAGGTTTCACCACTACTGGCTACAGTTGAGACATTAATATTCTTGGTAGACTATAGTTTTTATACGTTTTTGTCACCACAATTCGCTAAATGGGCTAAGACTAATTAGATAGACTACAGGGTTGGCGAAATCGCAGGATCATAATCATTCATGGACTTTTAAAGCTCAAATTATAAATCGAGCCGATGTAGCCATAACAAAAAAAAGTATGTTTTGCTGATAAACTCGACAGCTTAAGGTTCACTATCACTGATTCACTATCCAATGGCAAGTAGCAATATAACACCTGAGTTCCTTCCAAAATATTGCTGACTACATCCAGCCAAATGTGGAAGACGAAGTAAATCAAATTAATTTGTTTTACCTGAACAGCATCAGTTGAGTAATAACCGCCATCACCAGAGCTCATCGGAATGAGCAAGACACCTGGCAAACGCAACCGTTGTTCTAGCAACCATCCATTCAAAATAGCAACCAAGACGAATTTCTCACCTTTAATTTTAGATCATTGAATTTTCTAGGTAATTGGGTTTGCTTGAACACTTTCACCTACACAGTTAAACAAGCCATAATACCAAAAGATCTACTGTTGACACTAGTCATATATGATTTGCTTATCGATCCAAATATGGTTTACACTCAAATCTGAACATAGCTTAATCAATCCAAACACTTAATGTCAAGCTCCAAGGGTATTATTATCTTGTAGAGAGCTTATCTTTTGAGAAAAACTTCAAACTGGTTTACGTGTGTTAACGTTTGCTTCTCAACATTAGAAATTTCACTCAGGAGACGCATCTCTGGTTAAAAAAAAAACTCTTGGATTTGATCTTTGGTATGCTTTGTAAACAGCAACAATGTTCTTCAAATTTCATGCTAGCAAATTTGTATTATAACTTTATTGTTTCCGGAAAGTCAAAAATAAAAAAAATAGAAAACATAAAAACCTGCAATTATCCTCAAATTAGAAACAACATTCTACAACTTGAGAGCTTTGTTTGAACAAACTCCCACACACAGAGACCTCTTCTCACTCATCAGCCTAACCTCTGCTAATTCTTCTGGTCAGGTTTTTGTCATCAGAGAGCATAAAAAAGGCAAGCTCTCCTACACAGCAAACAATAAGGAGACTTTACTTCCCTTGCTTATCCTCCCCACCCCCACCAGGTGTTTTCACTTTAGTTCTTAAAAGCTGTCATCACTGACTCTGTGATTTTGTTGAGATCCCACGACTCCACCTGGTCCCTCAGCTCAGCTATAGCCTCGGGGTTAGCAGACATGGCAGCAGCACCTGCAGCAGCCAGAACTGCAACAATAGCTACACCTTTGATGACGCCACTTCCGCTGGAGAGTTTCCCAGATAACACCTTGCAGCACTTGTCTGCATCTCTGTAAAGAGATTGGCTTGCACCCTTGGCTCCTCCCTCCAGAGCTTCTTCGTTCTGTAGTGAATAGGGAGTGTGAATCATTGACAGAGAGATATAAAAAGATGGAAATTTAGTTATAAACCTTTAGCCTCAAACTCTTCATTGTTTGGTTGAGAGTGAGGGTATCAGCAGGAGTCAGCTTAACAGAATGCTCCTTCCACTCGTCTATGAGCTTTTTTAAGAACAATGACACTAGCTTCCAGATTGTCGTTATAGAGACTCTCCTGTTGAAACCCCACAAACAAACCATAAACACTTAATAAGTTAAAAAAACTAGTCACAAACAACTCATATGTAGGATAAAAAAAGAGTGAAGCCTACCTACCCAGTGCTTGCAGCAGTCAACATTTTGGGTGATAGCCCAGATAGTAACTGCAGCCGCTTCCTTAGCTAATACAGCATTTCCTGTACCAACACATTAGAAATGTTAAATGCACTCGTCTTCTGGAAGACGCAAAGGTAGTTTTGCCATACCTTCCCCTGCTGCTTTCAATGCAAAAGTGAATATTTGCTGTGTGACTTGCTTCATTGCCTTGCTACCAGGTACCCCAGCAAGAGACACCTCCTTTAGCAAGGGATATATTGCCTCAAACTTCTCTGTAGCCTGTGCTTCAAACAATACTAGAGATTAGAATCAACACTGTCATGCATCATAATATTGTCTCAAAAATCCGAAACACTACTTTTACCTTCACTCTTGCGGATGATGCAGGGAATGTAAGTCTCATTGAGATCTCAAACGAAGGAGGTAGAATCAATCGCTCTCCCTTCCTCACAGCCCCATTAAGAAGTATGGTCCTTGCTAGAGATGTCAAATGGGCCGGTTATAAATGGGCGGCCCATGTCCAAATTGATATGGTCTGAAATGGACATGCCCATTTTGACCCAGTAACTAAGTTTTGTCCACATGGACGAGCCCAATTATAACATGGACAATATTGGGTTTAACCAGTTGGACAATGGGCGGCCCAAAATTCTAAAATATATAGGTTTAGCAAATTGGGAAAAACACAATATCCTTTTTTTTCAACATTTTCCTTCCTGAAACCTGAAAGTTTGATTTCTAAATGTTTATTTGTGATTTTTGTTATGGGAAAACACAATTTCCCACTAAAACCGAAAAAACATAATTTTCCGTTAAAATCGAAAAAACGTAATTTTCTGTTAAAACCGGAAAAACATAGTTGCCCGCCAAAACCGGAAAAATGTAATTTCCTACCAAGACAGAAAAATACAATTTTCCGCCAAAACCGAAAAATGCAATTTCTGCCAAAACCGAAATACCCAATTTCCCGTCAAAATCAAAACGCAATTTCCCGTCAATGCCACAAAACGTAATTTCCCGCCAAAACTAAAAAAACGTAATTTTCCGCAAAAATCGAAAAAACTGAAAATTATGTTGTTTACATTAAATGAGTGTATGGGTCCCATGGACAGCCCAACAAATCATGGTCTTATTTGGTTATGGTCTCATTTGGACATGGTTCTATTTGGGCTTCGACCAAAAATGTCCAACAAAAAAATGAAGCCCATGCGGACACGCCCAAACCCGCCCGGCCCGCCCAATTGACATCTCTAGTCCTTGCCTTCGGGTTGGACAAGATCGTGAAAGAAAAAAACCACAAACAAATATCAGATAATCATCACACATTAACAGGATATCATAAAAATTTTGTTGTTTTTAACCTACCTCTCAACCAACTGAAGGATGAGATGCCTTGACTGTGGATTGCAACTCTTGCTACTGACAACCGGTAATAGGTTGTGCGCCCAGCAGTACAAGCCTACTGATATATCACCTTGGGAGGCCTGTGCACAGTTATCAGTTAAGAATTCTGAATCTTCATCATACAAGAAAACATGTTTTGGTAGTCTCCACACACCTAAGCCATCATCCAAACTATAACTGGAAGCTTGTCCTGTCCCTGATATTTTGGATTCTCCCTCAAAGTTGGCAATACATTTGTTAGAGCATCAGGTTTCCTGCGCAATACCATTGCTACCGTAACAAATATCGCAACCTATCCATCAAATGACTAAGTTAGTAACAGCAATTGTAACAGAGAACAAGTCCAACATTAATTAAACAGACAATAATACCTGAGACTTTGAAGTAGCATGTTGTTGTGCGCCGCCTTTCTTACCACCCTTGGCGGCTCCTTGCTGCACAGCCAAGTCAGCAAGAATGCAATCCAATGCCCACAATACAAAAGTTCCAAGTGCCTCAATGGGACGCTGGTTGATCCAATCAGCAGATGTTTTACAAACAGCTTCAGGGATATGAGATAGAGGAATCTGTAATGAATGAAGAAACAAGATTCCAACTTTTTTAACAAAGACAAAAACATAAACTATGTAAAAGACGAAGATTTTTAGAATAGCTCTCACATCGATGAGGTTGGACAAAGGTGACTCCTTGAAGGTTTTAACCCAAGGGAAATGAGATGATGAGACTCCAGAGAGTGCTCTCCCAAAGTAATCAGCAAATCTCATTAACTGAATCTTTGCCTGACTCGCGTATGATTCCTACAATCAATCCAAAAAGTTGGAATCTTTAGATCAGAATCTCAACGGATATCGAATCAGAATGTAATCACATTACCAAAGCTTCGACGAGGAAAGCTTCGAGATTCGATGCGTCAATCTTAGCAGCAGCTTCACCTAAAGTCACCTTAGGCTTCTTCTCCTTCTTCACCTTCTTCTTAGCTCCCTCCTCCGCCTTCAAATTCTCCTTCCCGACAGCTGTTTCACTGTCGCTGTCCTCAAAACCATACACCTCGTCGGATCGGCGTTTAGATCTCGCCAGATCGGAGTCGTCGTCGGAGGCCTTCTTCGTGGCGAGGATCCGTCGGTGGCGATCTTCGGCTTTCTCCTCGAGGGAGTGGAACACATTGTCTCCGTTGGGAACGGAGGTGCTGTTCGCCGTCGTCGTGGTCTGATCGGATGGTTTCTGCTTGCGGTTGCGTTTGGGGTAGACGACTTTCTTCCATCCGTGGTCGGCGTGTGAGGTTCCGTTGGTGGTTTCGAAGCCATTGTACTCCACCACGGTTTCGATCTAATCCATTTTTTTTTGGTTTGAGGTTTCGAAATTAATCGAAAAAGTTTTGATTTTTTTTTACGAAAATTCTTCTCTCCGGTGAGAAATAGAGTTTCCCCAACCTATTTTATATTTGGGAAAGTTGACTTCCTTGCCTCATTTCCTCCACGTTATTAAGAGAAATGACATCGTATAGGATCATTAATTCTAATCTCCGTTTTAACTCTACTTTACCTTATATCGACCGTATATTTTTTTAGCTGACAACACTGCTATAGGGTGTTCATTGTTTGAAGTAGTTTTGGTTTTATTTTTTGGTTTTTAAATTTTGGTTCTGGTTTTTATATTTTGGTTTTTTTGATATTTTATTTTAAATTTTAAAATTTAAATTTTTGGTTTTTAGTTTTGCTGTGGTTTTTAGTTTTGTCAAAAAATAACCGACTCACTAATTTTAATATAATAAAAATAGCAATAAAAGATTAAAATGTTACAATTAAAAATATATTAACAGTATTAGTTAAAAATTTAAAATATACTGACATTTTAATGTTTCTAATAATACACTAATAATATCTATAAATTATAAAAACTTGAAATTTTGAAACCAGTTACCAATTTTCTTATATAATTTATTTTATTTTCAAAACCTTGGATGGCTATTTTTATTTTTAATATTAATATAATTTATTTTTTATGAAACATATTATGTTTTTATAGTTTTAATTATTATTTAATGTGTCTAATAATTATTGTAATTATTCATTAATTTTATTTATCAAAATTAATAACTTATTGCTTAAAATTAATTAATACTATATATAAATATCTTAATTTATTTTATAGATATGAAAAACAGATAAATTATTTTCCAATATTGTTAGAATGATATTTTATGTACAAAACTGGTATGAAAATTTTATCTTTACAAAAATATTATTTATTAGTTATAATTAATTAAAATGCAATATGTCCTACATAAATAAATAAAATACGTTTTTCTATAAAAGCTCATAAAGTAGGTTTTTTTACTTTTCTTCATAAATTGGTTAAATTTTTTAAAAACTAGTATCCCTAAATTTTATGGAATCTATTTATCAAAAATCTTGATTGGCAAATCAAATGGTCTTTACAAAAACAAAAACTAAAAGTTAAAACTTGATTGAATGAAGAATAGATTTTGCAAGAACAATAACTAAATAAAAACCCACAAATCATCACCCTACTCGTTTCCCAAAACACGCAACTAGCTGTGTCGAAAAGGCGTGGTTAATGGAAGAAACGTTAATGTATGTTCGAATTGTAATATTCGGTGCCTTTTCTTCTCGAATTACCGCAAATCCTTTGGTGGGTGCCAACTTAATTATTGTATTAAAAGCTTTAAACCTTTTTATTATGTAGAAAGTATTTCCATTTTCCACATAGTGTGTATATATATATATAAACACTATATTTTTTTGTGGAACTTTTATATTCATTGTTTACTGACTTTATAATCACCACATGATCTTTCCCCGTGCTTTGGCCTCACTCGCACGCTATCGCGAATCACTTCTCGATAGGTCATCTATCCTTCCACTACTCCAGCTCAAGCACACTTAATTCTGAAGTTCTAACCGGATGTGTGACGAAAAAAGTAAGTCAACTTTGATGACATAGGTAACCAAATAAATTCTCTTAAACCTTTCTATATATCACACCTCAGGATGTTACAATTTGTTTTGTAACTGGCTTTCTTAAATTAAAATGCAGAAAAAACATTTTACGCTTAACCCATCAAGCCCAGAGAAGATAGCAATTGCCCAAAAGTCCCAGCAGACTAAAACACGACATCCAGAGGAGAAAGAGATGGGGATCGGAGAAGAGAAGGCGGATAAGTTGATGAGGCTTCTAAACTAACCACATTGCATCATAGTAGAGGAAAGAGAAGGATTTGATTCTATGAAACTTTGGATCTTGTTCTTGAGTTGACGATCAATGACAGTGAAGAGAAAATCAACTGATCTGAAGGTATTAGCATGCAGCCTAGTATCATTTCATTCCAGAGCCAATACATAGTTGCTTTCCATGCCCAGACCGCGAGAAGTCGAGAAGCACGAGTAGTAGTGAGAGAGACCATCTGCTGCAGTGAGTTCTCCCAAGATCTTTGAGGCTGGAGACCGCATCTTCCTGAGACCAGCGACCACAAATCAAAGGAGATGCTGCAATCCCAGTATAAGTGAGAGTGAGATTCAGGTTCCGAGTTCCAGAGGAGGCATAGATGGTTGACTTAGCCTCCAGCATAAGAGCATATCTCTTGTTGTTAGACGGTTTCGGATCACAAGCCAGCAATGGAAACCATGTCTCGGGATCCCTCTTGAAGGCAAGGCGACCGACGCCCATTGAACATTTGCCGCGCTTGCTCTAAGGTAGAAGTAGACATCACCAGTCAAAAATTTCATACTAGTCTTACCATTTATTTGCTATTCATAAAAGTCTGGATCATCAGTGAGGTAAGCCAGAAGTTGGAGCTGAGAATCCGACCTTGCTGAGGGGCGCCAGGATCCATAAAGGTAGAGAGAGGCAATGGTTGCATTTGTCGGGATGCCTAGTCGAGTAGTGTCAGCATCAAGGAAAGTTTCAAGGCATCCAAGGGACTCCAGTTATCTGTCAAAAATCTCCCTGTTCTACCACTCTGCACTTGATGAAGGATAATGAGGGGGTAATCTACACTCTTCAACTTCAGTAGTTTATTAACTAGCCATGAGTAAGATGACTTTGGCTTCATCGTCCAGTATAAACATACAAATACATATTATTAACCTTTAATCCGCTTTTCTAAGTTCAGCGATATTGAATCAATCGAGCGGACTTCTAACACATGTTCTACTTTTGAGCTCAAAATTATATCATTTATTTATAATTTGATTTCTCGCTCACTCATATTCAAATGAACCTCGTAATCGTAAGAAAGTAGGTTTTTTAATACTTATGTCTCCAATAAGCAACAATATAAATTATACTATGCAATCAAACATGATATATATATTTTGGCGTTACCAGTCAAAATTATGTGAACCATCTTATATATTAAAACAGAAGTCATGACTTCTTTCATGTGTGATTTTTTTAAATTGGACCATCATTTAGGAAGTTTATAAAATGTACATAACTTAACTATAATATCATTTAATATTTTCATTTTTATTTAAAATAAAAATAAATATTTAACTAAGAAAACTCTAACAAAATCTTTTCATAATCTTTTCAGGATCATTTTTTTTTCGAAAACTGATTAATTTAAATTTTAGTTATCATAAAATATAATCAGATATTTAAATTTAGTTTAGTATTTATTTATAAAAAATAAAGTTATATAAAATATTTTAATGATAATAGCAGCTTAAAATAATTACTTTTCAAAAATACATTTTACAAAGATTTTTAAAATATTTTGTTGGAAAGTAATATCCATTTCTATTTAAAATTTAAAATAGAATTATCTTATTTATTAAACACATAATCATGATTTGTTACATGTGTAATTTTTTGAATGTAAATTATCTCTTATGGGTCACAACTTTAAATGCTTCTATAATGTAACATTACAATTTATGTCAATAATGTTTAGCACAAATCACATATTCTTATTAATGGTTTAAATTTTAATCTACACCCCTTTCATAGATGAAACATTTAACCTCTTTACATATCGTATATGCGTATGGTTTTAGTAAACTATTATTAGCGTTTGTATATTCCATTGAGTTAAAAACCATTTTATTTTATTATTTAAAACTATACCAGATTGATTTATTAACCAGTATATTTAAAATTTTACATGTCCTACTCCAACTATAAATAAACAAACAATATATATACGAAATGAATATATACATGAACGAATGCATTAAAATCTTACTATATGTTTAAAAAATATAACTACTACTAAAAGATGAAAATCATTTTGAAACTAATCTTATTTACGTGGTATATTATAATTTGTCTCACTAAAATTTAATCTAATATATTAAAATAGAAGTCACAACTTCATTTCATGTGTGATTTTTAAGTTGGTCCATTTTTAAAAAAATTTATTAAATGTATTTTAGTAAGACTAATAATATATAGAATCTTTGAACTACTTTAATCATAATATCTTTTGATATCTTTTCATTTAAAATTTAAGTATATATATATATTTTTTTAAAAAAATCAAAATTTTTTAAAAAGATCTTAACAAGATCTTAATTTTCAAAATTATATGTAAATATTTTAACTAATTCCGTAATTAGTTTTGAAATATTATTATACATTAATATATTCAGTTGGTTTTTATAAAATGAAAAATAAAATATTGTATTTGATTTTATCTATTATATAATCACCATCAATCATGTTAATATTTTTTTATTATATTGAACTTAATATGGTAAAATTATATTAAATTAATAAAATTATATTAAATTGATAAAATTTTAAATTTTATTTTCATAAATAGAAAATATTTATATTAAAAATATAATATGACTGGCGACTTAAAATTAGCAGACTATATACTACATGTATAAAAATTAAAATATCTTTCACTTTTGGAGATATAATAATATATTGTGTAAAATGAATAAACATAGAAAATACTGCTAAAAAAATCTTTTTTGAAAGATGGGTAAAAATTTAACACCAATTAAATAAAAGTAATTTTGAAATATGTTTTTCATGCACATATTAATATGTTTAATAACTAAATGCAAATACAATAAGATAAATATATTATAAGAAGCAACAAATACGTACGACGGTTTAAACAGTTGATTATTTACAACATGCAAAATATACATTATTGTATTTGAAATAGCTTTATAAATATTTAAACTTATGATTAAAATTAAAAATGTATACTACTAATAATCTAAATAAATATATACATATAAAAATGAAAATAAAACCCACACGGTTGTGCGGGTCGAGATCTAGTAAATTGTTAAAAACGTAAGTATATATTTTCTGGTTGCATAGTCTGTATGTCTTGTGTTTGGAATAATGATAGTTCACATGTTAGTCTCACATCTTTGTCTACATGAAAGGAATGAGTATTAGTTATTATTAGCTTATAGGTTCTCCGTAATAATTATGACCCATACCTTTAGCTAATTTAGCTCGTAATACAAGATCATTCAAATCTGTTTTTTTTTGTTATTGGGATAGGTGAATTCTTATGGATCCATCCCCCGAGGGAACCGGACATGATAATTTTTCATCATCCGGCTCGAGCAAGAATTAACCAAACTAAATTAATACATACAAAAAAGATATATGTTATCCACAAGTATTTAATATGTAAAAAAATAATTATCCGATTCCAAAGTTATTGCAACTAAAGATTACCATAAATTCCATTCTTACAGGTAAATGCTCAACACCCACGTAAGCTTAAAAGTTGATCATGATTAAGTGCTTTCTGGATCGTCTCATACCTTATCAATTAATCCTTATAGATTATTGTAGGTATGATCGGCAAATATATAGGTAGTGTAGGTGGTTTCTTTTTCATTTCTCATTTTATCCACTTAATGAGTTTTTAATTGATAGGGAAAACCATAATGGCACAAAAAGTAATATACAAAGGAAGAGTAAGTGTAATTTAAAAAAAAAAAAGATTATGTTTTAATTGTATTGATTGAACTCTTTGTGGAAGAAGAACTTCAACTCTAACCAGTTGGAACATCGACCGTTACTTTTGGAAAAAAAAGATCATAACCATCTATGCCTTCTGGTAAGTGATAAAGTTTGGTTTCGTCTATAATAAAAATCGAAAGAACATTATACATTTAATGAAATTTCTTGACAGTTTGAACAGACATATCATGGCCTTTCTCACCCCACGAAGGATAATTAAAGGTGAGTTCAGTGTTTGAACGTTTAAGCTTGTTTTAAATACAAAACGTGATTGTCCCATTTGTATTGTTTTGAGTCAAAAACTTGTTTTAGTTTTGAGATTTTCATAACCATAACGAATCTCGTTATTTAAAACATACGTATGCCTCAGCTAAAATTATTTCCAATGATTCATCTGAAAGAGCTGTGAATTGCTTCCAAGAATGAATGACATTTTTGTATACATACCCCAACCTATTTTCTTGTTCGTTTTTTTATTGTGACAAATGAACTCACCAGCCTGTGTTTCTTTATAGCTCATTGTCTTCAAAATTTAGACTGAACTAACGATATCTGGTAAGATATTGTACCAGATATTGTCGATATATATTTGCTAATAATATAGAGGATATGCTCTAAGCAATTACGTAAGCATTGGTTAATGGTTAGTTGGTTAAATTAAAAGACTGGATTTAAAGGTCTAAAGTTGCTGCTTTGAATGTAATTAGTTAGATCTGAATTCCATTTATGCGTTATATTGGTTTAAAAATCTGTGTTTAAATTTTTTAACCAAATAGCTTTGGATTTGGGATATCGTATATTTTTTTAATCCTATCATGGTTTTTCAAAACATCAATGATATAATTATATACTATATTTTGATCCGCACGCCCGTGCGGGTGTATATTTCAAAAATATATTGCTATTTATTTTTCATGTCAATATCAAAGCTAGATAAAAAAATCCAAATATGAAGAACCGATCACGATGTGAAAGAGTAATACCAAACCCAAACCAAAATTGATTAAATATCTAAATCATTCAAAATTTTGATATTTAGACAACCGAAACCATAACAATTCGAACCGAAGTATTTTGAATATCAAAATGTATCTGAAAAAGATTTATATACTTATATATATTAATTATTTTTAGTTTTAATGTCTATAAAAACATCCAGAATATATATGACACTTTTAGGTTGAAAATATATAAAAATAGTCAAATATAAATATTTAACATAGTGGAAGTACACTCAAAACACCAAAAATATTTAAAATAATTATTGATTTTTGATCTTAAATTTAAACCAAACCAATTTATATGTTAAGTTTAGGTATTCTGACATATGTTATTCAGATTTATATACAATATATTATTTTATTTATAGATTTTAAGAAATTCAAAATATATAATGAATTAAAAAAATAATTTAGATGGGTTATCCGAACGCGAACCCGCAAAGATCCGAATATAATTCGAACTGAAATTTAGAAATATATGAATGGGGTTGAAATCTTTGAATCCCGGAAATCCAAAACTCAAACATATCTGAAACGAACCTGAATGGATATCTGAACGCCTAGCCCTAGTCATAATTCGAACTGAAATTTAGAAATATTTGAATGAGGCTGAAATCATTGACCCCGGAAACCCAATACCCAAACAGATTCGAAACGAACCGGAATAGATACATGAACGCCCAGTCCTAGTCACTATCATGTTTCATATATATCTCATCATATAATTAATTGTTGGGTATTGGTCTTTCATATAATTAATCATATAATTAATAGTATTTTATATGTACCATTTTATAAATAATCATATTTATATATATTATATTTTTAAAGTCTAATGTGAAATATTAAAATCATAATTTAAGTTGGTATATGAAATTAATCTTTTTGTTGTATTTTTCTTATATATATTGGAAACATTTTTTAATAATGGTTATTGGAAAATATTTTAGTAAAAATAAATTTTTGAATATATGCATATTTTGAATCAATTTTTATATAAATCAAATTTAAATTATTATTTTGATTTGAAATATTTATATAAAATTTAAATTTTATTTTATGATTATTTTAGACAAAAAAAAATGTTTTTAGATAATGAGATTAGTCCATTTTGTATATTTTAAAACTGATATAATGGATTTCCAATTTTTATTAATAACATAAGCCATTAATTTTTTTCTTCTTGACATACTTTTATCCATGTTTCAAAATTTTAATTTTTTGGTATTAGTTTTCTATGAATTATTATTAATTTTATGATATTTTTTTTTGAAAATTGAACTCTTGAAATTTTATATTTGACTAAACTAAATAAAATAATAATACTGTTTTAATTTTTTTATAATATACTATTTATATTTCAGTTTGTGTTTTTATTTTCATAATAAAGAATTGTAAATAAAAAGAATTGTAAATATAGTGACAAAATTGTAAATAAAAAGAAATATAGAAAGAAGGTGTTTAATTTATTAAATATATTATTCATGTTTCTAAACAATTCTCATTTGTTATTAATTTATTGAAAATACAATGGTTAAATGTGCAAATAAAAAAAAATATACATCTCTACTATCCATGTTTCCAAACATATCTCATTTATTCAACTATCATTGTTTTCAAATAATCCAATTTTGTACTTCAACTTTAATAATATAGATAACATCACTTGTATTCTTATTTACAATAGTGATAGCATGCATCATGGAAAGCAATAAAAGTTAGTGCACACCAACCTTAAGCATTGGCAAAACATGTAATTTTGTTTAAGAAACCAACTTTTTAAGCTTTCTATTTATTTAAGAAACCACTTTTTTAAGCTTTCTATATATTTGTGGACAACTTTTTTTAATAATAATTGATTAAGTTGAGAAATATTAGGAATATTTTGAGGAAAGGTATTAAAAATAGTTGGTTGAAGATTTTGTAACGTACAGGCTATTT
This sequence comes from Raphanus sativus, assembly GCF_000801105.2. NCBI lineage: Eukaryota > Viridiplantae > Streptophyta > Magnoliopsida > Brassicales > Brassicaceae > Raphanus > Raphanus sativus. Next base: position 35,152,895 of record NC_079516.1, on the reverse strand, counting down.
AAAGATTCGAATTCGAATTTGTTTCAAATATTATGTTTGTCTATATTAGGCGATATTGTTTAGAATACGATTTTCTTTTTACATTTAATTAGTGGGAATTCATCTGAACTCTGTAAATTAGTAAGGTAGACAAAAATTTACTAACCATATACAATTAAAAAAAAAACCTAATTTTAAATATTAAAATATATTTTTACTACAAAAGTTAAAAAAATAAAATTTAAAATCTCAATTATTTTTACCCCCAAAAAACGAATTTCCTTTTTTTAAGATTTTCTTTTTTTTTAATTTATTTAAAATAAAAATATTTTTACTAAAAGTTTTTTTTTAAAAAAATATATTTTTACTAAAAAAATAAATTTTATTAAATTATAAATTTTTAAAACAATATTTTTCTACTAAAAGGTTTTTCTAAAAAAAGATTTTTTTTAAAAAAGATTTTTAATAAATAAGGAAACAAAATATTCCCAAATATTCTCTTCTAATAATTCTTATCCGTAGAACATGTATTCTAAAATAGGTAGAATACGGTAAATATGTTAGAAATCGATTTCTACTAGTTTTAGATTTATAGTAATATGTAGATTCTGATTTCTACAGGTCTTAGTTTTATAATAATGTGTAGATTTTGATTTCTACAGATTTTAGAAGTATAGGTTAAGCGTAGAATGTGTTTTCCAAATATTTTTAGATTACTATTATTTACGTAGAACACGTATTCCAAACACAGTAGATTCAATGAAAAAAATAGATTACACTTTCTACTACTTAGAATGTCAATTCTACCTTTTTTTAGAACAAAATATGAAAATTATTATTTAAACATTTGAACTAAAAAAAATATATCAATAAGTTGATATAGGTATTTCATCAGTATTTACTTTTTTGATTTTTTTTGTTTGTAAAACTATTTATTTGATTTATTTTAGAAAATAATAAAAGGTATTAGAGGAAAAATGGTACAAAAGAGAAATTAGGCTAATAGGGCATAGTTGTTGTTTTTTTGGCCTAAAAACAATTTTCCCATTTATCTAAGACTTAGGGTTTAGAGTTAAGGGGTGGAGGTTTAGGAATGTGTTCAAACTTTTAAAAAATAAAAAATTAAAATTAAAATTTTCAAAACAAAAAAGGTGCTATTTTGGTCATTTTATTTTTTGAATGCTATTTTCTGACAAAAACTTAAAAAGTGATATTTTAGAAAACTTCCCTATTAAATACTTTTAATATATAGGTTAATTGATCATATAATAGATATATATCACTTATACGAACTTTTATTTATTTAAAAGCCTCTTAATATTATATATAAGAATATCTACATCTATATTTTGAAAACGCGAGATTATTTTTTGTTGATAAAATTATTAACTCTTCTGTTTGATCATAATTGAAAATGAAAAATGTACTTGTAAGACCAGTTTGTACTTGATACATATTTTACATATTTAATGGAAAAACCTGTAAATATTGTAAAAATTTCTAACTCATTAATTGTAGACTGATTTTGAAAATTCAACTTTATTGTCAATTTTAAAATTTATTTTAAAAACATTTAAAATTTATGTAAATTATAATTTTAAACGCATATATTTAGTAATGTATGTCATATTGATTTAGAAAATAATTATTTCTATGATTTTATAATATTTTTCAATATTATGTGTACATGTAAATTTAAAAAAAAAATTGTTGAAAGTTAACAAATTTATTTATTAAATGTGATCTTTGTATTTTTTGTTTAAATTAAAAAGTAACATTTATGTGGTCATTTAAATGATAATTGCAACCCATATGAATATTTTAAAATATTTAAAAAACTTCCCCACATTTTTTTAATTAAATTTAATTTCAGATGTTGAAATTTTTTTTAAGTTTGAAAAATAGATCAAAACAATTATACAATCATAAAATCCTAAAATCAAGGGCTAGTTAAAATATGAGATTTTATTGTTGTTTGGTTATTTAAACAAAACTTAAAAATAAATATTGTTGGATTATAGGTTTTTTTGAATTAAATAGATTTGGTTAGGATTAAATAAAACTATATATTTAAAATAAATTAGTGGCATAGTATAAAGTTAAACCCATACTATAAGCAAAGACGTGTAGACATGTCTTGATTAGTGTAAGGGTATTTTAATTTTTTATTGTTTTTAATCTGTAGATAACCGATGATAATTTATGTGAAGTCAGTTTAGATTAAATATCTCGGTTGATGCTATATAAGTACTGTGTAGTATTAATGATAGATTTTTGAATGAGTCCAAAATTTAAATGATGACCTTAAACAATAATAAAAAACCAGATTCTAAATTAATAGATTAGACTAGATTTGATCTGTACTTAAAAAGGTAAAATTATTTTCGAATGATATAAATTTTTATTTTGATTGCGTATATACTTTTAAATATTACACATGAAATGTTATATTTAGTGTTCTGTAACCCAGTCTGGACCCGCAGTTAAACCGATAACATCAATGACTCTATATGTAACTTGGTCAAATTCTATTTAAAAGTTTTATTAAACCCGCAATTCTGTTGTAATTTTTTATGTTGGTAAATTATTTTATTATTATATTTTGGCCAGCATTATTATACAAATTAACTGTTGTCATTCAACCTGCATTATACTTGATAAATAAATTAAACTTTTAAAAATATTTAATATAAATATATATATATATTAACTTATGAAATTATTTATTATTTTATATATCGTACTCTAATATTTGTTTTAATTAGTTGAAGTATGTTGTAAAATTCATGCATTTATTTTATTATGTTATTTTATAATTTAGAAAATATTTAATAGATTAATTAAATTACTTTATATTTATTACTTGATGTAGCAATTTAATTAAGAATGTAAGTTATGTATATATAAATACTATAAAATTATTTCTTAGAATATAAATAAAAAATGAATCAAAAATCGTTTTTAACTACAGTTAGTTATTAATTATGACTTTTATGATTTAAAAGTAAATACTAAAAAATGTGTATTTACATTTTAATAAAATATATTAAAAGATATTATTAAGATGTAATCTTAGTAAAAGATACTTAAGAATATATTTTTAAAGATCTTGTTTTGAAAATAGTAAAATAATTGGTTAGATATATTATATATTTAATAATAATTAAGTTACTTATAAGAAAAATAATAAAAAATTAAATAATGTAATGGTCGAATCTAAACTATTTGCAAGTAAATAAAAAGTTCTTCTGTTTTAATAGTATTTATTAACAATAGATACATATGCATATTTGAAAGAAAAGAAAAATAACCCTTATATACACTCTTGCTAAGAAAACTAACATATACGACATTTTTGAAGATGGAATTCAGTTATAGTATGATTTTTTCATTAAAAATAGTTCACAAAGTAAAAAGTGGACATAGCTACTCAGTACTCAAATGTATGAAACCAGAGCCGTGCTTGTTGTGTAACTCAAAAGGCATTTTCCTTAGGTCTCCTAGAGATTATGAATTTTAGGGCCCCCCATGTTGGTTAATCACTCATGGTATAATGGTTTTAGTGTCTTTGTCAATGTGTTTTCATGTGAGTTTAATCTTCGCTTCACTCATATTTACCTAATTTTTTTTTTTACTATAACAAACATTCTAAGAATTTTTATTTTATTTTTAAGAGTAACTATATTAAGTTACAAAAAAAAACTATATTTGTTTTTTATACCACAAAAATTTAGTTATTTGTAGGAAAAAGAGAACAGTTTCGTAAGAAATCTTTTAAATATTTAATTTTTTGCTGTTGTTCTTTTACAAACTATATGTAATTTAAATTTTTTATAGCTAGTACTATTTAGAATTTGCAAAAAAAAAAAAATTCAGATTTGCCTTAGGCCTCATAAATCCCTCGCATGGCACTGTATGTAACCGTTTCACAACATACAACAAAACGTAACAAGTGAACATAACTATGCAATGGTGGCCGGACATTTAGTACGCTTTCCTATTTGATATCTAAAGAGAGAGAGCAAATTATCAAACACCCAAAAACATAATACTGATATATAACTTGATAGATATTAATGATAACACACTTTCATATCACTCACATCTCTTTAGATCTAGAGAGAGCATTATTTGATACAGACCACCCAGATACATAAAGATAGATACATATTATAGAGATATTCGGCGAGTATCTACTCCTCAAGCAGAAGCATTTCGTCAATGTCTTTGAACAATTCAATACCAGTTTGGAGCAAAGTCTCTGGGTGAGCCACGTTTTCATCAATCCTCTCATATGTCATTTTCAATTTCACCACGCCTCCAGGTCCTTCTTTCTTTGGAGTCACCTGGATCGTTATTAAAAAGCTCTTGAACTCTTCCGTAACATCTCCCTCTATCACTTTCAGCTTTATCATGTTCTTCTTCGGATCCACTGCCTCGATCCTCTCCTTGGCCACATTTGGTTTCCCATCTGCACCGAAATAAATTTTTACTACTCACATCTTCTAGCGTCCAGTATATTATAGATGTAAACAATAACACAAGTTTTTCTTACCAAGAACATAGTTCCAAGTGATGAGAGTGCCAACTCTTCCCATCTCTCCCCCTTGCACACGACATCCCTGGACGGTTTCAGGAGAGGCTTTAGAAACATCTTGTGGTCTCACTGCGAACATGTGAAAGAATTTCTTGGCCGGAGCTCTAATCTCCACATCTGCCTCAACCTCTCCGTGTAAAGAAGAATTCATCATCGCCTGTGCCAGTTTTCTCCAGATGATTAAATGCTTATCTAGTTTATTTTTAGAACGAGAGTAAGTGAGTGAGTACATTCAATGCTCATAGCCCCTTTTATAGAGAAACAGTAGATAAAGTGGTAGCTTGAATGATTTTTACAAAAAAAAAAGAATGATTTAATTAAGCTTATTTTCTGGCGACAGTTGTATTCTTACATTTTAATAGTTTCACATAATTATCATGTACGTTATTTATAACATCCCGATTTGTATTACTCCCTCTGTTTCATAATAAGTGTCACTCTGAGCTCATTTTCTTGTTACACAAAGAGTGTCACTTTACAATTCCAATGTAAATTATACTAACTTTCAGCTGAAAATTAATTGTAAACTGCATTGATTTTATAAATAATTTTATTTATCTAAAATACTACTCCCTCTGTTTTTAAATAATACATGTTTTGAGATTTTCACACTTTTTAATAAAACATATTAAAATTTACTTATTAGTGCATAGTTTTTTGTTATTTTATATTTCTATATTTCTAAACCAATAAAATTTCAAGAAATACAATTAATGTTTTTGAGATTCACAATTATTCATAATTAGTTGATAAAAATTACATTGAAAATATGAAAAATACATCTTTTTGAAACAAAAAAATTCCTAAAACATACATCTTTAAAAAACAGAGGGAGTATTGATCAAAGAGGTATAATTAATTACAACTTACATATATTTCAACAACTTTCTTAATCTGTGTGAAAAATGTCACAACGACACTCTTTGAAAACGGAGGGAGTATATGAAAATGTTGAAGATAATTGATTTGACTATCTACATCATTAAAATGTGCTTACTTTTTCGGTCACACATCCATTAAGAATTCTATAGTTAAACGTGTTTGACTATTTGGGCTCAGAGTAATGAAAGTTTACTAACTGTATATTTCATACACTATATATATATATATATATATATGATTTTCAAGGTTTAGAGTTTTTTTTTTTAATTTAGAGTTTAGGGTTATCCTTCCACATATACATATACGTTTAGGGACAACTAGGGACAATACTAAAGGTGACAAATATATAACTGGAAATCATTCTAATACAGACTCCATGCAGTTTAATATGTAAGCATAAAAATCAATATTATAAACATATATCTTCAGTATGCAACAATATAAATTATGCTATGCAATGAAACATGATTATTATATATATATATATATATGTGTGTTACCAGTCAAAATTGTGTGGAGCCATAAATTGTTAAAAACGTAAGTATATATTTTCTGGTTACATAGTTTGTATGTCATGGTGTTTGGAATAATGATAGTTCAGAAATCATATTTAATTTAGCTTATATAAAAATTTTGGCATCATTATTAAATCACTCATATATTATCAACTATAATAACTACTTTCCTATAAAATTGGAAGGAATCAATTAATATTTATTTTAAAGAATTTTGATCCGTGAATTTCATTTATCTGAAAACACATGTAAACATATAATATATTAGTTAGTCTGCAACAAAATAATAAAGATATAGACAATATCATTCATATTCTAAAAAATTGATTCTCTATTTAATTCAATGTATACGAGAGTCCTGAATATGATTACTTATATTCCTCAAAACTATAATATAATTATTAAATAATAATTTTATTATTTATAACTTACATTGAAAAAATTACATGTAATTTTAACTTCAATAGCAAGATGTTAAATACAAAATAATTTCAAATTTGTTAAGAAAGTATATATTAGTTCATGTAATAATTAAATAGAGATCCCGGAAGATAGATAATATAAGAATCAACAAAAAAACAAGTGGTGGATTCGAATAATTAATTGAATAGACAAATGTACACAAAAAAAATTAATAAAAACATTTAATATATATTTTATTAAAACAGAATCATTCTTATTATTTGTCTTTAGTGTATCTTGTAATATTATTTTTTGTGCCACTGAACCTACTCTAAAAGTTAATTATAGTTAAGAAATTACCTTTATTCTATATATTTTCAATCACCACTTTAATTTTAAATAATCGGAATCCACTAAAAATATTTGCATAACGTATAAACATGGTTTTTACATTAATAAACTGAAATTAAACACCCGCAGGGTGTACGGGTCAAGATCTAGTTAGTTATTATTAGCTAATACAATACCATTTTTCCTTAATGGGTTTTTAATTGTTAGGCAAAACTATAATGACAAAGAAGTAATATACCAAGGAAGATTAGAGGTAATTTTTAAAAAGAGATTCTGTTTTAGTTGTATTGATTGAGCTCCTTGTGGAAGAAGAACTTCAGCTCTAAACCAGTTGGATCGTCCATTACTTTTGGGAAAAAAAATCATAACCATCTATGCCTTCTGGTAAGTGAGTTTGGTTTCGTCTATAATAAAAATCGAAAGAACATTATACATTAATGAAATTTCTTGACAGTTTGAACAGACATAATAAAACGTGATTGTCCCATTTGTATTGTTTTGGAGTCAAAAAATTGTTTTAATTTTGAGCTTTTCATAACCATAACGAATCTCGTTATATAAAACACACATATGCCTCAGTAAAAAATTATTCCAATAATTCACCTGAAAGAGCTGTGAATTGCTCCAAGAATGATATAGAACTTCACTTGCATACGCCAACCTATTTTCTTGTTCATTTTTGGTTGTGACAAATGAACTCGCCAGCCTGTGTTTCTTTATATATGCTCATGTATTTCAAAATTTAGCCTGAAATAAAAGACTGAGATATATTTGCTAACAATATAGAGGATATGATCAAGGCAATTACGTAAATTGGTTAAGGGTTAGTTGTTTTAAATTAAAAGACTGGATCTAAAGGTCTAAATAGTTGCTGGCTTTGAACGTAATTAGTTAGAATCTGAATTCCACTTATGCGTTATAATTGTTTTAAAATCAGTGCTTTAAAATTTTCAACGAAATAGCTTTGGATTTAGGATATCGTATAATCTTTTTAATCCTATTATGGTTTTTCAAACACATCAATGATAATATTATATATAACCACTTGTTATTCTTATTTGATAAGTGATAGCATGCATCATGGAAAGCAAATAAAAGTTAGTGCACAACCAACCTTAAGCATTGGTTAAAACATGTAATTTTGTTTAAGAAACCAACTTTTTAAGCTTTCTAATTATTTAAGAAATCACCTTTTTAAGCTTTCTATATATTTG